>NW_026941730.1:0-135119 GCF_032062105.1 Saccostrea cuccullata
ATAAGGCGTTTCTTTAATATGGATAAAATCATGTAGATGGACTTTCTTTAAAGTTTTAAAACATTCTTCGTTATTATTGACACATAGTTGCTTCCATATGCATTGTTTGATATATTGCAATGAAATTCTGTTCCTGGAAGTTTTTTTTGTTAAATGACACCAACGCTGTTTTTGACTGGAATAGAAGTACAAGGAAACAGTATTGAGATAAATTTCTGAATGAAATAAATGGAGATAATGAGCAGTATTCAAACTTAAAGGTACATTAACAATACAAAATTGGAGCAGAGAAAACAAGCACAATACATCGATTATATTGATACGAAATAATTTATAATGAACGTAATACAAAACATTTGAAACATTGGAGATAGGGAATAAATGATGACATTTTTCAGTGTTTCTATGCAGCAAATTGATTAATGATTTAAATGATACTCTTTTTGGGAATATTTCTTCATTTTTTTTGTAAAGGAGAACAGTCGGTCCATATGAGGTCCGATGATTTTTGAAAAGAAGTAAAAAGATATACATATGTTAAAAACACTTTGTCAAAAACACTATGTATAATTAAACAGCATCATCATTGCTGTCCTCAGTTACAAACAATTGACTTAAAAATATTGCATGGATAGTTCACAGTTGTCAAGAACAAGCATTCGATATTATGATGAATATCATGTGATGATGCAAAAACACCTACATATATACTTTAACTTTTGTCATAAAAGTAATGATATAAATGCATTAAACGCAGTTTATTTTACGCCAAAAAAAAAAAAATCAAATTTCAGACATAAACGTTGCAAAAAAGGAAGTGTGTATACTTTAGAAAAATTAATTTATAAAAGGGTATTATTGTTCGATCAGTATTCTTAAATGCTTAAAGTTTAATATACTTAGCGCGATTAAGTTTGTTATATATTATGTACACTTTGGCTTTTGTTCACCTTTATTCACGGTTTAGTGAGTCTCGCAAAAAAAAAAAATCCGTCAACCTGATTAATACATGAAGTGTACAACAGACCGGCCTACATGGGATGCTTACTCCTCTAAGACAACTAATCCCATGATTGGTGTTTCCGGGCTGTGGTGTTGACCTGTTTATGATTTTGTTTGTTTACGACTATTTTTGTTTACGAGATGAAATTGGTCTTTGTTCCTTATTTTCATCATCTACATAAAAGAAAATATAGAAAAAAGTGTATAATGAAAATATTCATTGAAGAAGAATTTTTCAAAATCTTATTTTTATGACATTCTCTTCAAAGTATATCAAAAATTGCTCGTTTAAAAACAAATTGAATTGTTTTCGGTTCCCTTTTTAGACAAAGAGGTACATTGACTTTATGAAACATATGAAGATAATGAACAGTATTCATGTTCCAAAGTCCATAAAACAATACAAAATAGATGCAGAGCAAACACGGTCCTCCAAAATATCAGAGGTGAGATCATGTGCCATGGATGAGCGAGCCAATCGGTCACACACACCGTGTGTTTACAAGTAAAATATCCAAATATGAAACTAAATAATAATGAAATAAAACAAACGCACTATTTCTTTTGTTTATCATTGTGGTATACGCGAGCCAACGACAGAGGTGAATGTATGAGCCGATGGTAGAGTGAAGACACGTACGATGTTTTGACTCTCTGTGCAAGTGTAATGTTAGAGACATGGTTACTGTTGATCTATTTAATCAGGAACTAATTGTTGTTTAAAATATCCTTTGTAATTATCGTGAAGAGTGAAAAAGTGGCTCCATGTGTCCAGCGAGGTATAGAAGATAATTGGTTATGCAAGCCAAACAATGAGCCCTAATTAGAGTAATTTACAGTTTACCATTAGAAACTGATTATTAAAAATATATAAAATTTATCTTACTGAAAACGACGATCTTACTGTGGTGCTAATAATTTAATTGTGGCGGAACTATGGCGCTAATTTTTTAACTGTGGCGCTAAGGAATTTACCTGTGGCGGGGCCGACACGTTAAACGGCCCATGGAGACCCCTGGTTAATTGACAATACTTCGTCACTATATTTTTTTTCTTATGAAGCAGAATTTGTGCAAAATCTTCTGCCTAAAAAGAAGAAAACACTTGCTGTGGCCTTCAACTCGACATTTAGATATATCGACGACGTATTGTCAATTAACAATGGTGATTTCCATTCCTACGTCCAAACGATAGATTCTGGTGAGCTTGAGATAAAAGATACCACAGAGTCTGACACATCTGTTTCATACTTGAATATTTTACTAGAACAAGACATTAATAGTTATCTAACAACCAACCTTTATTATAAACGCGATGACTTTAACTTTTCTATCGTCAACTTCCCTTACTTATGCATCAATATACTTTCGTCACCTGCATACGGAGTGTATATATCTCAGTCGATTCGATACGAAAGAGCTTGTTCTACGTATAAATAATTTCTAAAACGAGGTAATTTAATGACAAAAAAGTTGATGAAACAAGAATATCAGCCGTCTCGTTTAAAGTCATCATTTCGTTAGTTCTATGGTCGATACAATGACATTGTCAGCAAATACAATTTATCATTAAGTCAAATGCTGACTGACGTTGTTCATACTTATTGTTAGTCGATTACTTATACACTGAATTGACGACGGATTTTTTCCGTTATTTCCTGATCATGACAAGGAGCTCACGGCAGGTGTGACCGGAAAGTAAGGGATGCTTACTCCTCCATGGCGACTGATCCCACCTCTGATGATCATTTTTTCAGGAGCCTTTTCTTGAGGTGAAAGCGTATTAAGAAAAAAATTATCAATATGTTACAGATTTGATTAATTATATATGTTGGAAATTGGTCAAAATAATTTTTGTCATCAATATACCGTTGAGTCAAATGCTGAATATCGTTTTTCATACTAATTTTAGTACGTTATTTAAGCAATGAATAGATGACGGATTTTTTCCGTTATTTCCGATTATGACAAGGAGCACACGGCGGATGTGACCGGTCGGCAGGGGATGTTCACTCCTCCATGGCACCTGATCCCACTTCTGATGTTTCGGAGGCCAGTGTTTGCTCTGGTCTTATTTTGTATTGTTTTATTAATTTTGATCTTGCCATATCCTTTATGTATAACATTATACATTTATTGACAGAATTTGAGGGCAATATGCGTTTTGTCGGCCCCAAGAACCAAACTGTCTGCCTGAGTCCGTTAGGCTGAAGGCAGATTGTTTGGTTTGAGGGTCGACAAAACGCATTTTCCCGAGAACTCTGTCAAAAAATGTTTTGTTATACCTTTCATTTTATTATGATTTTTTATATACATGTATTTTGTAATTTCTTCCGTGATGTAACATCAGGTCCGTCACTGTTGAACACCAAAGACTGAAAATGAGATTAAAATCCGCCCATTCTGTGACGTAAGCGGTCCAACCTCTCACTTACTGGTCCATCATATCACTCAGCGGTTAAACATTGATATTTTTAATTTTATGCCCGATGTGCAAAACATTATTAATGTTAGACGTTTTTTTCATGTCGATTTGTATAGAAACAAATTGTTAATGGAATGACAAAAATATATGTCAATGTATACTTCAGATTTATAAATAACTGAAATGGTCATTCGTCTCCTTTTTAATATTTTGGTATTAGGTTAATGGCAGTACTCAGGATAACAAACTTTAGTACATTCAAGCTCTCGTGCAAATTCATTAACTGTTCAACTTTATTGATTTTTTTCTTCATTTTTCTACTTTTGCATTTATTTATTTATTTCTGGAAAGAAGACAGAAAATATCAACAGGTATATATATTTATATATAAAACTAAATCGGCAATATTTAAGATTACGTTACAAGTCATTCATTGCAACGAAAATAACACTATCACGTGAGTCCTCATGAATAATAAACTAATAGAACTTGGCAATAAGTATATATGATATAGGAATATAGAAAACGCAAGCAATTGCTTATTTTGGTAAAAGTCATCGACAATGAAATCTGATCGCTTAATTGTTGCACAAAAACGTTGAAATGAAATTCATAGCGGGTATGAAGGTGATCAGTATTTTCCTCATAGGACAAACTCTAACTTTTTTACAGACATGCTACTCTCAGTGCTTCGACCCCAAAACTTTAATCGTTAGTAATTATGAAAATTCCTCAGTACCTGGTTTTAACCTGCTGACCAGTGCTGAAATAGGAATGTGCATGATGGTTTGTAACAACTCTGAGTTATGTCGCTCTGTGGATTGGATACGCGAAAATAAGATTTGCCGGCTAAACACAGGATTTACTATAAAAAAAAATGTCAGTAGTATCATGGCTGGAGGTAGGATCATTCATGTTGACAAAGAAAGTTTTCCAAAGGTAAGCAAATTATCGGACATTTAGAAAAATATCTTGAAGTAGTTTTATTAAAATGAAATACTGTATACAGGGAAATTTTCGCCCCTTTCGCCTTCTCCTTGATTGGGCGAATTTTAAACGGGGTGAACTCAAATTACACTTCATAATTTCTTAAGCAGAACTATGACTGGGCGAGTTTAAAACGGGACAAAACTGTTCATTAGTCAAAAGGGGCGAAAATAACCCTGTATACAATATATGGATATAGCGAACAGTATTCAAGCTCAAAAGTCCATTAAAAGTACAAAATAGGAGCAGAGCAAACATGGACTTCCAAAACATCAGAGTTGGGATCATGTGCCATGGAGGAGTATGCATCCACTGCCAACCGGTAACAACCACCGTGTGCTCCATATCATGATTTGGAAATAAGGAAAAAATCCGTCGTCAATTCAGTTTATAAATAATGGTCTAACAATTAGTATGAAAAACGCCTGTCAACTTTTGACGAAATTATGACTTTAAACGAGACAGATGATATTTTTGTTACATGAACTTTTTTGTCCATAATTTACCTCGTTTAACAAATAATACATACATAGAGTATGCTCTGGCATATCGAATCAACTGAGATGTATTGACCCCGTATGCAGTGATGAAGGTAATTGCTGCATTAGTTGAGGAATTTGACGATTGAGAAATCAAAGTCATCACGTTCATCACGCTTGGTTGTAAGATTGTCATTGTAAAGATGTAAGATAGAGTTAAATATCTAAATACAAAACAGATGTGTCAGACGCTGTTGTATTTTTAATATCAAGCCCTCCTGGATATATTGTATGGACATAAGAATGGAAATATTTATAGTTAATTGACAAAACATCGTCTATATAATATCTAAATATCTAGTTGAAAATTGAAGCCCGTATTTTCTTCGTATAAAATTGTTGACAAATTCTGCTTCATATGAATACAATAATACGTCTGCTTATGATGGGGAACAATTTATATCCATGCCAATTCCAGTAGTTTGTTCTCCAAAAACCACATAGATTTTGTCTGTCAGAAACTCAGGCATTTTGATGTCAATTTCAGAGTATTTGTGTACAATCAGAATGCTTTTTAATAAAATAACTTTGCAAATGACTACTGACAAGATAAGTAAATTTACAAGTTTTATTTGTATTGAAAAAGCAGCTGTCAATAATATCAATAAAGCTCAGACTTTGATTAATCGTGGGAACGGTTGCTTATTAAGTTGAAAAGTCGTTTTTAAGCTATTGATATTGGTAAAATTTGTGATTTCAAATTTTGTAATAGTTCCTTGACATTTTTAAAATCTGATGAATGTATTTTTTATGTATCCATTTCTCGTATATATTGTTGCACAGTACTCTTGAAGTATTCTCCTTTGCCACTCTTTATATCATTGTGATGAGTAAAGACAGAGGCTGGTATATGATTTTGAAAAATGTCTTCCTTATAAAGATAAATATGGGTATAATTTCGATTACCACTTCTAGAATTAATTCCAAGCTCCTCTTTAATATATCAAATACATGTAAAATGATTTTTACAAATAACGACAACGTTCTGAAGCATTGCAATCAATTAAACGAGTTATCACTCTAATTCAAATGCTTTTCAGCACATGGCGGCCGATTGTCCAAAGCATGCCTGTACCGAGGATGCCATTTGTTCTCGGGGTAACTGTGTACCTGTTTTAGAAGGTAAGATATAAGATACATAGACCATAGGTCATAATTATAAAATTGCACTTCGGGTAGGATTCAAGTTTATTGTTCTATTTGTGCCGTGTCAGCATGGGTATTGTTTTTCTTTTGCAAAGCGCACAGTACACTAGAAGTGAAAGTCATGTGTCTTTGGGTAAACACCTTATAATTCGAGGTTTTCTATCACGGGAGGCGTTAGTACAAAGAATTTCATTCACTGCTTCGAATTCGGCTATCATAACCATGCATTGGTCAATATTTGTGGCACACTACCTAAAGCGGGTCCATCTCTATGTTTGAAAAGTGTACGTTCTGGAAAGGTCGTTGAACAACGGTCTCGAATTAATTTTACGATGTTTTGTGAAATACAAATCTCTGTGTTTATAACAAATACTGGGCATTACTATCTGCCTTATTAGATTTTGCTGGTATTTAGAATGTATGGGGGATGTTCTCAAACTGTGCACTAAAAGGTTTCGATTTGAAAGCATCGAAAGGGTATGATTATCATATTTATGAAGGTAATGACTAAATATTTAATCAGCATGTTTCTATAAACATGCTTATAACAAAATCAATTAAAACATTCAAATTTAATATCAATAAAAATGAAAAATAAGATAGTAGTTGGAAAGAATATCCTGTTTCCTTCTTTAAAGATACATTTTATAGTCGAATAGGCCTTGTATTGATGAAAAAAGAAACACAGGCGCCTGATGTCATTTATTGTAACTACATCCCTGACTAAAATTTATAAAAAAAAAAAATGAAAATTTTAACATTTCAAAGATGTGTTTACCCAGTATTTGTAAAATCAAACTGAAAGAATTGAAATGTATTCAATTACATTCTTCAAATTACTGAGATAAATAAATTACATTTGTTAACATCAATTGTACCTGTAATCTTAATTGAAAGTAAATGAAAAAAAATATAAATGTAATTGAAAGTATTCAATTACATACTTTTAATTAACATACAAAGCAGTCGACCCCAATTATGTTTATCACTTTTATTATTTATCTGCTACTTTTATTTTCTTTGGTAATTTCTCAATGCATTAAAATTGTCTATAACAAAATATAACTCTTAAGTCAATCTGTAATTAAAATCGATTTACATTCGTATAAAAATCTTAGAAAAAAGATGTAGAGGTAAGATGTTGTGTTTGGTTATGTAAGTGTTGCGGGTTCTTCCTTATTACAGTAAAATATCAAATGTCAAAGAGCGTTTTCACGTTTATCTGGAATACAACAACTGTACATATATATTCCGGCTCCACAGTAACCAAAACCGTTACACGACACAACATACAACACCGATCACAGGGCGTAACGTAGGACGTGTAACCTGGAACGGCGGACGTATAACGGGACCTACATAACACAAAATTGTAAACACATTATGTTTCAAATTAATACAGAAAGCAGGTATACATACAAGTTATTACCCACATAACCCACCATACACGATAATGGGTTTATAATGGGGTCAACATCACAGCGCTGCTTTACAGAACTTGTATTAAATGCTTTTACACAATATTTACATTATTTTATATGTAACTTACACTTTAACACAGGAACTTCACTTACATAGTTACTTTACTGTTTAGAATCATAATGAAACTAAATACTGGAATACTAGAGCCGATACTATCAATTTACATAACTCATAATAATATTAAAAGACCATACAAACTATACAAACGAACAAACATTCGAACAAATAGACTAAAATTAAAATACGTTGAAATAACAAAGTTATCCCAGGACCGTTTACTTAACAAAACAGAGAAGAAAATGTAAATAAAACATGTTACTCACCTCTGAAGTCAGTGTCTGTTATACCGCTTATAATCATAATAACTTTACAAAACTTTGAAAGTAAAATTTAACAAATAGACAGAGCTCGTGCTTCTACATGTTGGAAAGCCGGTTTTAAGAAGGGTGGAAGCCTTAACTCAGTTGAATAAATACAGGTGGTGAAGAGGTACCAAAAGGGTATTCGAATAAGAGGTCCAAAATATGATAACTGAAAGAAACTACGGAACAACGTTAGAACGATTATCACAGTAAATTTAAAAAACAAATAGACAAAATAACACCGTAAATATGACGGTAAGGAATGCACACATTTGCTTATATAAAACATGTTTTAAATTTCCAGTTTCCATATTACATCATATTAATTCGATCAAATTAATCAATATTGATATTGATTGATGGATTGATTGTGTATTGTATAACGTCCTATTCGACAATTTTTCACTCATACGGAAACACCACCACTTCCCGGTGAAGGGCTTCAAATTTAGACCTATACTCCGCACTCAGGGCCATTAAGCAGTAAGGGTTCTTTTTCATGCCAACACCTCCCATGACACGGGACCTACGTTTTTAAGGTCATATCCGAAAGACCCGTGACTTTCATTTTTATTGCCAAGCGCTTGGCGAAGGAACAGTCATTACCTATGTTTATATCTTAGGTTTGACGCGGCGCCGCAAACGAGAGAATCGAACCCGGACCTCCCGATCACGAAGCGAAGGCTCTGCCACTAGGCTACAGTGACCGGTAATCAAAATTTATGAAGAAAACAATTAACTTTACTTATTTTCTCATATAGTGAAAAGTAATAAGCTCTTTAATTAAAAAAAAGTGAAATACTTTGTTTAAATAGGAATTTTTGTTTCGACAATGTAAAAAAAAACATAAACAGCATTAGCGAATGTTTTTATTTTCGGTAATCATTATTGAATGCATTTTTTCCTTTATAAACGAGAAAGGGGTTTATATTGTTTGGTTTATATCAATATCGGTAAAAATTATTGATGTAAAATGGATTAAAGTGCCTTGAAATGGATATCAATTTGTATATTATTTTGGTAAAAAGCCTAAAAAAAATATCATCCACACTAGCATTGGAATATTTCATACACATCACTTGTACAGAGAATCCGAATATTGTTACTGAACAACAATTAGTTTTTCGAAAAATATATATGAGCTGGAAAATAAATATCTAAGATTAAACATTTGTTACATTTTCCCTACAACCTTTGCCATGACCAGCTACTGCTTTCCGTTTAATCCAGTCAGTTTTATTCCATGGAAATGTTAACACTTGTTGATATCTATGTATGTGTATAGCATAAAGACTCATGAAGACTTTCCTAAATAATAATCTTTTCCTCATAGATTTTATGACCGGTCACGGAAGTCTAGCTGTTGATAGTTTGCTTCGTGATCGGGGAGCCTGGGTTCGATTCTCGTTTGCGGCGCCGCGGCAAATCTAAGACTTAAACATAGGTAGTGACTGTTCCTTTGCCAAGCACTTGGCAAATATGAAGCCCTTCACCGTAAACATAAGTTGTGACTGTTCCTTCTTCAAGCGCTCGGCATAAGTAGTGAAAGTCACGGGTCTTGCGGGCATTACCTTAAAACATATTTCCCGTGTCACGGTAGGCGTTGACACGATAAAGAACCCTCACTGCTCAATGGCTCTGAGTGCCGAGTAAAGGTCAAAATTTGAAGCCCTTCACCTGCATACGGTGACGTCTTTATATGAGTGAAAAATTCTCGAATGGGACGATAAGGTAGGATTCTTCTCATATTTCTAATATTTAAAAATTAATGAAATTTTCACAGAATCACGAAGACAATATCAGTAAGTGATAGTATTAGTGAAATTAAATTTGACTGTTTTATATTAGGGACAAGGTCAGGTCAAAGTCATTAACTTTTTCTTTGATATTAAGAATAAAAAAATACTGTTGCCAATCATGTGATACCTATTTCTATTTCAAAAGTTTAAAGATTGTTCTTTTTGCATAAAAACATATAGCTATATCGGGTCTATATCATGATATTGCCAAATTTACATAAATGATTTAATTAAACTGGATACTGGCTTATCCGAATGTTCTCTGTTTTTCTTAATTTCTTTTTGGATATGTAAGTTATTTTCATTTGCTTCCTATATTTAACTTTTTCTTATTTTCACATATAATAAAGTAGTCTTATGAATGTACAAAATGATACAAAAAACAAAAAGTTTTGATCGTTTTTTATGAAAGAAAAAAAAACTTTTTATGGATTTTTGGCTTGAATCTGCAATTTGATAAGAAGCGTTTAAAAGCTAACAAAGTTCTAGTTTGTTTGAAAAATCATATTTATTTGATATATTTTGAAAGTTTAGTCCCTCATTATTAATTTAACTTACATTTGAAAATTTCTCCGAGTCTTCGATTGTGCAAAAAATATAACTTAATTCATTGTTCTATTATAATTTTGAGAGGCAGAAAAGAAGATATTTTCATACGCCACCATTCCGCCAAAAAATATAGTCCCTGCTAATTTTCAAACGCAGTTTACTATTTCTATTTAAAGTTGTAGAATTGTGATGAGGAAAGAAAAATATGGTCTTTTAAATTCCGTACACCTCAATATATAGGACATATAAGCAAATATACTTTGAATGTTTCATCTAGTCAGAAACCAGAGAAGAATCCTACCTTAAACCGTATACAATCAAATATAGATTTGGTCAATTTGAATAAATTCATGACATCATATTATCAAAATAATGTTGATTTTCTTTTTGACCAAAATAGTAAATCCTGATAAACTTTTGATTAATTCCAATTTAACATTTTGATCTACGATGAATTACGATTAAATATTTTACTCTACAGATTATATCTGCTATACATGTACTTTCAGTTTCTGTAATTTTTTTTAAAAGATCTAAAAAGAAATTATTTAGATTTAAAGAGCATTCGGATATAAATCAAGAAATACTAAATAAATCAATATATCCCTAATTATTGAAATGTTTGAAAAGAAATAGTAAGTGTAATGCAATGTATTATTGATTTCGTTCATTTCTTTACACTGAATAGAAAAGATTTATAAAGACTGTTCAGATATTGTGAAAAGAGACCCAAGCAAGAATGGACAAGATGGAGTTTACGTTATTTATGCTGACAAACGGAGAGAAGTCTTCTGTGACATGACGACAGATGGAGGAGGATGGACGGTGAGTATTGTTTTTGTTTTTGAACGAATTTTATTAGGTATTCCAATTTAAGTTAAGAAAATACCAGACAGTTTCAGATATAAGAGCTTATCATAAAACAAATTTAACAAAAGTTTATCATTATGACATTATGTCTTTTGCCGAGTGTGACGTTAAACCTGTCTCCCAACATCAGCACCCAAATAAAGAATTACAATTGAACACCTCCATTTTATTTGATTAGTGCATTAGTTAAACATTGACGGACGGACCTAACATAACAAAGGGCAATTGGATTGTTGTCTGCAATTCGGAAATTTTTTTGTCTTATGGGCAGAGGTAAGAGAAAGAAACCACCCACGCTTTTTTGTTTTAGAATTATTTTCTATGCCATTTGACACAAAGACAATGGCAGATGTTCCAAAAATTATGATATATTACTCAGTTTTTCCTTTAGCGTCTCCGTATCACAAAACACCGGTATATATTGCTTGAACCTTTAGCGATGAGTTATGAGAATGTTACATAGTGGTCAGTCTGTTTTTTTACACGAGGCAATGAAATAAAATATCTGGCGTTGTTTACAGGTCATTCAGAAAAGACAGGATGGTGACGTCGATTTTTACAGGACATGGATAGAGTATAAAGATGGATTTGGGAATGCCTCTAAAAACTACTGGATAGGTATGATTTTATTTCATGTTTCATATTCATATTTCATATAACTTGATTAATGTTGAAGCTCCATATGAAAAGCAGAATATATTCATGTCTAGTTAATCTTACCATTTTAATATCGACAACAACGTAATATACGTAGGGAAAGTAGAAACGGTGTCGTCTTAACAATATATTTTATGTTTAGATTGTTGACATTGCAATATCTACAATGTAGATTTGAAATTCTTTTCACCAATTTCGTGATCTCTGCTGTTGCAAAGTCTTAAATGTTAATGTGATATCATTTTTACAACATTTGCATTATGATATCTCTATATTCTTTGTTGAAATCAACCACAGCAATGTCGGCAAATATATGATATCGAACAAACATCAAATGCTAAAAAAATTCATGTCTTTTTCTTAATTTAAATCAGATTTTTTCTCCTTTTCAATTCTGCAATAATATCGAATAAAACGAGTTTTATTTCAAAGGACAATATAATATAAGACCCCATTTGGACTCTCTGATGGGGTGTGTTTTAGAATGATGCGAGATTTTATCATTTACAACCTGTTGTCACTTTTGCAACAAAATGAATATTCTTTCTATGTTATGGAATACACAGGGGTCACAAGAAGGTCAGGAAGTATTTTAATTTCTGAATTTTCTCATTTATGTGCCAATTTTTATCTATTTTAAAGTACATTTTGTTTAAAAAACATAAGCCACAAGCTTGTCTATCAACCAATTTATATATTTCAAAACTAGTATCAGATGCATCATGTGTAAAAAAAAAAAATCTCAAACATGCATGTTTTTGCTCTATGTTTTCCGACACGTCCCACATTTAACAAAATTCCACCAGAATTGAGGAAAGTTGCGAAAACATCCTTCCTTTGCAGTCTACTGTGCCCTTGGTGTAAGCTTTGATTAAAAAACTAGTGCAGGTTTTAAAAAAAGTATCATTTACGTTCTTACCTTCACACCTTTACATGTTTGACTGTGTTCTGATTTTTAATCAAATAATTCCTTAACAAGAAATGCAATAGTTCACTAAAGTAAACTAAAGTTTACTATAGTTAATTAGAAATAATGTAAACATAGAAAAAAAGATGGAACAGATCTGCAATCAAGATCAAATAATTTTATCATTTATAAGGAGCCTTTTCTTGAGGTGTAAGCATATTAAGATGAAAATTATCAATATGTAACAGATTTGATTAATTATATATGTTGGAAATTGGTCATAATAACTTTTACTATAGATATATTTGAGACAAATGCTGACTGTCGTTTTTCATACTTATTGTAGTCCGTTATTTAAGCACTGAATTGACGACGGATTTTTCCGTTATTTTCCGATCATGACAAAGAGCACAAGGCGGGTGTGATCGGTCGGCAGGGAGTTCTTATATGGCACCTGATCCCACCTCTGTTTGATTTTTTGGAGGTCCGTGTTTGCTCTGCTCCTGTTTTGTAGAGTTTTATGAAATTTTGATCTTGAATACTGTTTGTTATCTTCATATGTTTCATTTCAGAAATTCCCACGTACGAGGGGCGTTCAATGAATCAGCTCGATGACATACAAGTAGAAATCATATGACATTAAGCTTGACTTTCACTGATTATTGAATCTTTAATGAATTGATAACAGTTTTTTGTGTTTTCATCGCATATTTTAATTGTGGGAAGCTGGAAAACAAGGGCTACTCGAGACACTGCATTAAAAATGAATAGTCAAGAGTCAGTAAACTAGAGTAAAATTGAACGCGTCATCAAAGCTGCTGTAAAACTTGTTAATTTCCTAAAAATATATTAACTGAAATATGTGAAATTTATAGCAACTTGTGGCAGTTTCATACACAAATCAACGGGTAGATTTCAATTAACAAATATTATATAATGGGCATGAAAAATGGGTACCGTTCTTGTCAACAAGGACATACAACAACCAATGTATATTAGCGATAATTCAACAAATTATCACTGATTATGTTTTATTGACTTTAAGATACATAGCAAATTTGATAGACATCTTTTTGGGGGTAGTTCACACTGTTTTAAAGATACATTTGATTGTAAAAAAAGTTTAATACTCAAAGGCCAGCCTATATTTTTAGAAATAAGTGAAAACGAGAGCGTATAGAAAATTTAAACAAGTGTTTTTAAAAAATCAAAAATTGTTCTTTTCCACGTTTTCCTGAAATTCAAAAAGATCATGAAACTTGAATCCATTTTGCATTAACCCATAAAAACAAATTTAGAATAAGATGTACTTGACAAAACTGCAAAGGCCTAAGAAGAGCAAAAATTTGCCAGAACAATCAAACTGTTTTATACGCTATTTTCTTAAATATTAGCGGTCTTGTTGTTCAAATTCATATAAAGGGAGGCAGTTCAATTTCTGAAGGAGTCTAGTAAGCAAAATATTTAATTTGCCAAAAAAATTAATGGTTTCTGAGAGGAAGGAAACAGACTACGGAATTCATTAAATTAAATTTCTTCCTGACAGCTTCTGACCTTTCAGAAAGACAAAAAACAAGTACAGCAAATTATAGAATCTTCCATTTTCCAGTATACGAAGGGTCATACTCAAAACTGTGTTCTAAAAACAATTAGAAATTGAATTAAAATGTTATGGACATGTGTTTTGATTAAAAGAGAATATTTGAATTAAATCATGAAGACAAAATCATAGAAAAGCGTTTTTTGTTTCTTTCCGAGCCCCTATGACATTATTTATTGAACGCCCCTCGTAATTATGTGCTAAGAATAATCATTGTGGTTTCAAATGATATTTTTAGAACACATTTTACACATTTTTTTTTCAACATGCTTTGTCAAATTTTGCAGATCTACTGAAAAAATCAATACTATCAGTCAATATCTCAAAATGTACTTCACTGGTTCCACCTTTTTTTTTTTATGAAATAACAAGATACTTCTTACCTTGCTGGACATGAGAAAATAAAATACTGTTAAGCTTTTTAGGTCACCTGAGTAAACTCAGGTGACCTATTGCTATCACTTTTCGTCCGTCGTCGTTCGTCGTGCGTTAACATATTAACATTTTCAGCTTCTTCTCTAAAACCACTGAACCAATTTCAGCCAAATTTGACATATAGCATCTATCGGTAAAGGGGAACAAAAATTGTGAATTTCATGGTCCCTGCCCCCCTGGGGCCTGGGGGGTGGGGCAAAAACCAATAAAATTAGTGCAATCTTTAAAAATCTTCTTCTTTACTCCTGGACATAAAGCAGTCAAACTGTTTGCATGATTGTAATCAGCATTGAGTCCTCTACCAAAATTGTGAAACTCATGGCCCTGGGGTCAGGGGTTCTAGTGCTAGGGCGTGGCTAAATAAGTACATAGGGAAAATGCATTATTTCTTTGAAAATCTTCTTCTCTGCTACTGAGTATTAAATAAACCTACTAAGTACATAGTTATATTATGATGAGCAAGAGTGCCTCTACCAAAAATTGTGAATTTTATGGCCCCAGGGTCAGGGGTTCTGGTGTTAGGGTGGGGCTCTATAGCTTATAATAGTGAAAATACATGATAGTTGAAAATCTTCTTCTCTGCTCCTGGGTATCAAATAAACTAACTAAGTGCATAGTTATGATGAGCAAGAGTGCTTCTACCAAAATTGTGAACTTGTATACTGAAACTGGATGAATTGTTTGAAATCTGCTCCTTGGTATTTATCAAATATTTTTGAAAAGCAAGGGTGCCTTTTCAAAATTGTGCAATGTGTGGATCTAGGCCTAAGGGTCAGGGGTTCATGTGTGATTGGGGCATTACTTATCATGCTGAATATTACTGATTACTTGAAATGCATTTTTTGTTCCCCTACCCTGCCTATGGGTATTAAGTAAACAAACTAAGCAACTGCTAAGTGTATTGCTATGATGATCAATGGTGCCTCTTTCAAAATTGTGAAGCCATAGCATCTGGATTAAAACATGAATCAAATTCAATCCCTGAAAAGTTGTTGCATAATGCTCAGGTGACCTATAAGGCCTATGGGCCTCTTGTTTTTTAGTATTTAAAATACGATTTTTGATTAGTGCAAATAGGCCATGTTAATTATATTTATTGTTCAGTAATACGCATATTGAGGTAAAATTTCTTTTCAATCTGAGTTCTGTTGAATGAGTGGATATCTAAAGTTTACTTCACAACAATCTTCAATACAACCAGAGTCAAGAGTGATATACCATGCAGCTCTTCAGAATGCACCAAAATATCCTTGAAATTATTGAAGTACTTTTGTCTATTGATATTCATTATTTTACTTTTAGAGCCCTCTTGACATTCACCTCTGCAAATATAAGATGCTGTTTTGACGTCATAATAGCGACGTCATATATAATGAACTTTTATTCTTTTACTTACAGGGATAATATACAATTAATTACCCCTTTTGAGGTCAACATGGTGAAATCATTTATTTTACCATGTTGAACTCACAAAGGGGTAAGCAATTGTTTTATTACACCGATATATATTGAAGTCTGAATCTCGATAACCGTTATCAATTCTTTGATTGGGATCGGGATTCGCTACACTCCGTGTAGTAAAGTTGTTTACATTGACGTCTGCAAGTCTTTTAAGTTTTTGCAGCATGATTTAGTGATTAAAACAATAATTGGTTGATAGCGACATAATTGTTATAACTAGCAATTACTTTTCCTCTACACAGTCAAAATCTAACACAGAATTGAACTCTTTAAAGAGCCGCTTCTACATTACATTGAACTGAATTGTAACGATATTTTGAAAGTAAACCGTTTAAGTTAACGATAAATTTTTACCGTATTCTGTATGGTAATGCAAAACAGACCATGCTCAATTTAAAAACAAACATGTTGTTTTTTTCGAATAATCATTATTTTATGCATTAACTTCACTCAAAAAGTTAAATCATTTTAAAAAAAATGTTTTCTTGACCTTGGAATTTGACAAACTTTTACACCAAAATTCCAAACTTTTACTTTGGATAAACTTTAGAAGTGTTGTTGCTCGGACTTTTATCCTTATTCTTCAAATATGTATTTCTTGTGACAAGACCTTCACCCCGTCGGGATCTGGGTTAGAATAGGTCCTGACTACCCCATTGCTTGTCGTAAAAGGCGACTAAATTTTTTGGATGAGACTGTATAAACCGAGGCCCCGTGTCACAGCAGGTGTGGCACGATAAAGAACCCTCCCTGTCAAATGCCGTTAGTGCCGAGCATCGGCCTAAATTTGCATCCCTTCACCGGCAAGGGTGACGTTTCAATATCAGTGAAATATTCTGGAGAGGGACGTTAAACAGTATACAATCAATCAATGGGATACCAACAATTTAGCATTTCTTCCTTGACCTTGGAGATTAATATACTTTAAAAAAAAACTTTAACCTTGGCCATAGTTTTTGACCGCAAAGGGCTAAGATTTTCATACTTCATATATGTAATTCTTGTTACAAGTCCTTTCATTAGATGGCAACAACTTTGAGTCTTAGACCTTGACCTTTGAGTTTGACCTTTAAAAAACTGTAACTTGGCAATAACTTTTAATTGGTTATGACTTTCATACTTCCCATATGTAATCTTTGTGACAAGGCCTTCCTTTAGAAACCAACAACCTTGACCCTTTGACATTGAGCCTAGAATTTGATTTACCTTTAAAAATTATTCACTTCGGCTATAACTTTTGAATAGGTGGTGCTAGGGTTTTATATTTCACATTTGTATTTTTTGTGAAAAGGCCTGACTTTAGGTACCAACATACTTGATCTGCATTTGGGAAAGCTAAACCTTCGCTATGTTGCCATACAGGGGCATCAGTGTTTCACAAACACGTGTTTTGTTTTATTTTGTTTTATTAGAGTTTATCGATGTGTAAGCTTTTTAACTCTCAAACTAAATAAAAGTGTTAACATATAGGGAACGACGCAATCCACTCTTTAACCAAGGATCGGAACCAAAAACTTCGAATTGATCTGAAGAGTTATAACGGAGAAGAGATCTATGCTGAGTATAGCACATTTTACATCGGAGATGAAGACAATAAATATACACTGACAGTATCTGGATACAACGGAACAGCAGGTAAGTGTTGGGATCAAGTTATTTTATATATAAAATAAATGAAAGATATCAAGTGATATAGTGCAGTACATTATATATACAGTTGTATGTATTTAATTTCACCGAGATAGCGGGTTTATTTACTATTTATTTTACAAACTTATAATCAAAATTTCTCAATACATCCATGTACCTATTATTTTAAAATTATCTTAAATCCCTCTCAAGTCACAGGGCGCTTAAACCCATATACCCAATTTCTGAACGCATTAGACACCAATCAATAACAATTAAGTTTTAACAAACAAGTCTAAGTCATTTAAGGTGGGTGATCTCAGACAATGAATACAGGTATCTTATGCAAGGGCACATCACAGAAAACACATTTGAATTTAAATCAGCCACATTTTCAGTACTTGCCAAATGCCCAAAGGCACTAAACCTGGTGACAGCTATTTTCAATAGTGATCTTTTTTTTTTTACAATAAATTCACGATAACACTGGACAAGAAGTACATTGTACAATGATACGTGTTTGTATATTTATAATTCAATCCTAGAACTTCATCCAATTTCGTTTAAATCTCAAGAGTCTTTAAATATACGTCCTTGAAGTTCAAATTTACGAGATCATACGTGCTGGTAATTATTATTACTCAATCTCATACATATTGTTTTTACTCAAATTACTCAATGTTACCTCCTAGTTATCCTCCTTTACTACATATTCAATGTCAAAGTCTATATGCCATTATTGGATATAAATATATATATATATATATATATATATATATATATATATATATATATATATATATATATATATATATATATATGTATATATAATAAAGAAAGAAATCCGGACCGCTATGAAATGCGTCCGGTCTATCGGGTATACTCGGGTGAAGTGCGATTTACATAATTGAACGAATTAATTATGCTAATTAATTACGACAATCAGTAAATCGTACATCGTTTTATATTCTCTCAAAATGGCGTAACTTTACTTAATAAAGAATAATCAAAGAAAGATTAGATGGCAGGGATATTTAAACATATGAATTATGATCCATTATAAATTTTAAAATATTTAAAGACTTTTTAACGGAAAAAAAAATTAACAAAGGTGAAAGCAATACATAGTTATGTGGGTTGTTCGAGAGTTGGTGACGCAAATTGACTGTAGAGTGTACACTAAATTGAGAGAATAATCTTGTTTAGTATCATCAGGAATTGGGTCTAGTTTACGTTCATTCTGGTGAAGTCATTCAGTTTGTTAATACCATTAGGGCGGAATGACTTCAATCTGTGCATCCAGAACTTTTCTTTGCTTTTTCTCTGAGCATCTGTCCATCTTGGGTTATGGTCAATCACCACTACTGTCATATCCTCCCATTTGTGACCCTCAAGGTTGAAATGTTCCCCAACGGGTTCATTGAGTTTTTTGGTCCTAATGGTCGAACGGTGGTTATTGACTCTCCTGCGGAGATCTCCTGTTTCACCAATATACTGTTTGGAGCAAACTTTGCAACTGATGAGATAAATGCAGTTGTCAGTATGACAGGACAAATTCCCTAGTATTTTGTAGCTGCGGCCTGTAACAGGACTGTTAAAACTGTCTGTGTCAGTACTGTGCTTACAAAGAAGACATCTTCTGTCAGAGCAAGTTTTAAAGCCCCCGTTAGGTAATGGGTTGTCCAGTCTGGTTCTTACTACCATGTCCTTTAGGTTTCTTGGGCGTCTGTATGCAGCCAATGGGGGTTCCTTAAAGACCTCTGCCATTCGTTTGTTTGAATGGAGAATTGGTAGGTTCTTTTGAAGGATACCGCTAAGGTTCTTAAGGACGGGATGGTATGTGGTTACCAGAGGGACCCTACCGCTATTGTCTTTCTCCTTGTAGCGTAATAGGTTTTGTCTGTCCTGTCCTGCCATCTCATCAATAGCTGTTTGTACGGTGCGGGCATCGTAGCCTCTTTTGCATAAGTGGGACTTAAGAAGACCACTTTGCTCCTGATATAAGGCAGGGGACGAACAGATGCGTCGAATTCTGGTGGCTAGACCCTTAGGCACTCCCTTAAAAGTGTGTGGGGGATGACAGCTAGAGGGCATAAGATATAGGTGGGAGTCTGTGGGTTTGGTGTGGAGACTGAATTCGATTTCACCATCAATCAGGGTAGATGTAGTATCTAGGAATACGTTTTTCGAATTAGATACGTCTACTGTAAATTTGATCGACTGATGAAAGGTGTTGGCAAACGTAATGAATGCCTCGAGGCTCTCGCGACATTCCACCCACTTCATCTCTATATCGTCAATGAAACGCAACCAGCTATGGGGCCTAAATGGTGCTTGAAGTAACAAGTTGCGTTCCAGTCTGCCCATGAAGACATTGGCATAAGACGGTGCCATTTTCGTACCCATAGCAGTGCCATTAACCTGCAGATAATGTTCTCCATTAAACATGAAGTTGTTGAACTTGAGAACATGTTCAAGGAGCTTAGCAAGGGACTCTGTAGAAGGAATTTGTATGGATCTACTATCCCAGACTTCTCTACAGGCTTCGATACCCTCATCGTGCGGAATATTGGTGTACAAGGATGTGACGTCCATAGTCACGAGGAGGGTATGATCTGGGAGGCCAGTAGAGGGCGTCTTGTAAATGTAGTCCGTGGTGTCCTTGAGATAGGATGGCAAATTCTCTACGTGTGGACGGAGATGTAAATCAATAAATTCAGAAATTTTCTCCGTGGGGTGTCCAATTGCGCTGACTATGGGGCGACCTGGTATGCCTTCTTTGTGTATTTTAGGAAGCAGATAGAATTGTCCTGGTCTACAGTCAATAGGATTTAAGGTCTCATAGACGTTGATCGTGTCCGGGGAGCGGTACGTGGTATGGTATTACTGGAAAAACACTTTTGAAGCGCTAAAGAAGACTGTCATGATGATCAGACCCAAAAACTAACGTTTATCAGAACTGACACAATCCCCTTTTTTATAAGTTTATTTTGTCAAACAAATAGTTACAGTGTCATTTTCAAAATACCTAGTACTTTTCTTGTCTTTGTAATAGCCAACAAAACGGTAATGGAGAGGACTTATATAAACAGTGCCTGCTGCCCAATCCTGTTATGTTTATTGTTTAAAAAAATGTTTAAATTGTACATTTATGTATGTTGAAATGCCCCTCGGGGCCCTTGATTGGTAAATAAAATATCTTGTATCTTGTATACATAATAAAATATTGTATCAATATTAAATCAATATTAAATTAACAAGGCTTTCTTTTTTTTTCATTCAATAATTTGAATTGATTAAAAAAAATCATCAATTGAACACATAATGGAATGAGAATCAACATTGAAAGGAATAGTTACATGTTTGACCATTCTACAGCATGGCACAGAGCCTACTGGTATAACTGGTGTCACTGTCACTCAGTAGAAGTTTACAGATAAAAACAAATTTCAGAATATGTTAGCTTGACGCTTAAAGTGTAATACATACTTTAAAAAAAAAAATACCAAGCCAGGTCAATTTAACGAGGAAAAGCAAAATAGTAAAAATCAGCCTGGTATATTTTTGTAAAGTTTACATTACACTTTTAGCACCAAGTTCTCGTCTGTAAATCTTTACTGAGTGTGATTTGTCTATATTTGATATTTTATTGAAGTATTAACCAATATTTCCAAATCTTTTTCATTTTCCAAGTCTTAGGAGGTTAAAAAATCAAAGAATTATCCACTTTTCCAAACCTGTTTAATGATATTAAGTATCCTCCAAAGAAAAAAAAATGTTTGTATCACCTCTCCTTAAGGTAAGCTTCTTCTAATATTTCTTGTATTTAAAAATTAATGACATTTTCACAAATCAAAAAGACAATATCACTTAGTGATGGTATAAGTGAAAATAAATTTGACCGTTTTATATTAAAGACTAGGTCAAGGTCATTTCTTTTTTCCTGGACATTAATAATAAAAAAATTACTGTTCCCAATTATGCTACCCCTACTTGTATTTCAAAAGATTAAATGTTTTTCTTTTGCCATAGAAGGCCTATAAGATAAAACTACCAAATTGACATACATAAATAAATTAAATAAATTGGATATTGGCTTATCCAAATTTTCTCTACTTTTCTTAGTTTTTTAGGATATATTATTATTTTTATTTGCTTCTTATATTTATTTTTTTTTATCATTTTAAGCCGAGGTCACGTGACCCCGTCTATTAGTTTACTGTCCTAGACCTCAAAACGGAAGCCGCGGGGAGAACACATAAATTAAATCTACGCTATAAGAATGAGTTCAGAAATTGTTTTGATCGAAATGCAAACATTCTGTATCAAACTGAAGTAAGTGATATGAACTTTTTTTACTCAAATTAATGAAGCATTTTGAAAATTTAAAGCTGAGAATATTAATTATTCGGACAATTCAAAATGGTTTCTAGACTTTATAATTATTGAATTTTCTACTTCAAAGTAAATAAAAAACGTTAAGATATGCTATTGACAGTTTTGAATTTAGTATTTTAATAAAAAAGTAATTAAGTTGTTATCAAAACTATTACAAAAGTCACATTTGTGAAATCTAGCATTAAGATTTTTTTAATCTCGTATTTCAGTACTGTCTCAGTACTTTGATTACATATTGTAAAGTTGTCACATAAAGATAAAAAATGATACAGAAACGAAAAGTTTTAAATAGCTAACACAGTACTAGTTTTATGAAAAATTATATTAATTTGATATATTTAGGAAAATAAGTCCCTTATTTTTAATTAAACTTACAATTAAAAAATTTCTCCAAGTCTTTGATTGTGTAAAAATTATACCTTAATTCATTGTTATATAATTGATTATGAGAAAAAGAAAAGATTTTTTCAAACACCACCTTTCCTCCAAAAATATAGTCCCTGCTAGTTTTCGAACGCGGTTTAGCCCTTCTTTTTGAGAATATGACAATTCGAAAAAATTTATATGACTTCCTGTGTTCTAATTATTTTTTTCTACACGCTTTTGGTGTTTGCTAAAATACATATCAATGTAATACCTGTAACCGAGGTCCCGTGTTGCAGTAGAGGCTGGAACGAAGAAGATACCTCCCTGGGTGCCGAGTACAGGACAAATTTGCAGCTCTCCACCTTCAAGTGGTGGCATCTCCATATGAATGAAAAATTTCTCGAGAGCTCGAGGGACCTTATATAAATAGCAATCAAACAAACAAACAAACAAACTTAATATATGTCACATATCTAAATGGACATGACCTGAAAATCAAGCATGATATTCCCAAAAATACCTATAAATACTTCAGAGGTAGTCGTGTTTGAATAAGCATCTTTCGTTTAAAAAAGAAACCAATTGGACAAGTTTAATTATTGGATAAAAGTGGATTCAAGAGATGGAACACTGTTAATTATCTTCATCCTACTTTACATTTTTTCCCTATATTTTGTTCATTTTCTTTCAATTTTGGAATATTTCTTTCCCTTTTTATTTAAGTGTAATTATAATTAACTAGTGCAATTTTCACTTCTCATACCAAAAAACGAAGGAAAGTTAAATTTGTTGTTTCAAGAGAGAGAGAGAGAGAGAGAGAGAGAGAGAGAGAGAGAGAGAGAGAGAGAGAGAGAGAGACGTTCTCAATGCTGATTCTGAAAATGTAAACAGTAAATACAACCTCCCTGCTTCTGAATTCTTTTCAATAACCAAAATGTACATCATAATTTCACTTAAGAAATTGTTTTGCTAAGTTTTTTGTTATTTACAAGCAATAAATCATGATCCAGACTTAATTTTTTCGTAAAAATTATCTAGTAGTCACGCAGCTTCTTTGAATTATCTAAGTGATAAAATTTTTACTTCAAACGAAGTTTTAAATTTTTGATATAAAAAAATGAAAATCATGAAACACCTTTCCCAAACATTTCACAAGATTATGTAAAACTAAATAATTCAGATTAAGTCTTTGATTGAATTCCATAAAAATTTAATTAATTGATAAATCAATATCAGCGAAAAACGACTTAACTTTACATGTTTCATAGATTCCCAACACAGAATTCAGATAAAGTCTTTTATTGAATTCCATAAAAACTAAATTTGATGATAAATCAATAGTTCAGCTTTCTTATTTTCAGCGATAAACGACTTAACTTATGAAAACTTTACATATTTTATAGATTCCCAACAACCGATGCTGTGCTATATAATAAACATCTATCTTATACAAGAGGAAATGCTGTCAGGATGAGAGCCTTATATGTTCTTTGTTTAATTTTTTTTCTATGCACTTGTATGGATCCCTAGGTAATTTATCTTTACTTGAAAGCAAAGCTTTTGATAAAGATGCTTTGTTGTCTAGTACCGTAACAGATAGACCGTCCAATGTTCTACGTGACATTCTGAATCAGGAAAGTTTGGAACGATTTTCTATGGTACAAAAAATTTAAAATTTAGTGATGGATGCCATAGACAACAAAACGATAGATATGCTATAAGGACCAAGCTCAGCGAGTTGGCAAAAGAATTACAGGATTTGGAGATTAAGAGCCAAAACATGAAAGAAGAAAATGTTAAACTGAAAGAGAAATTAAATGTAGTGTTCGGAACAATGGATAAGAATAAAAACTTTACAAAAGAAGAAATTCAAAAGCTGAATCAAACGGAGATATCTTTTCTAAGAACCCAAACTTTGGCTATCAAAGACGAAAATCATCAGTTAGCTTTGGACAGTGCAGACATTCAAAAACTGTTTTTTGCTCTGAATAAGACTATTGGTCAACTTGATGTTAATTATAAGACATTGAAAAACAAATTCCATGATGAAATAGAGGCACTGAAGAGAGATATTGCCAAAAATAAGAACAATACTCAAAATATCAACCAAATTCAAAGGGACGTTAGAAATGTTTTACAAACATTGGAAGCAAGCGATCGGAGCACATTGGAGCAAATAAAAACATTAAATGAATAACAATTAATTTTCGCTAAAACTAATCTCCAAAACAGCAAACAAATTGATGATATTAGAAAAGATAGTTTGGCCCATAAAAGCCATGGTCATTCGCTGGCCAGAGAACTTGAGGTTCTGAAGGACCATCTTAATGAACTAAATGGAACTTTGCAAAAAGCGCAACAAACGTCACCATAGGGGTTAGAAAGACAGAGGAGAAGTTAGAAAGGCTCCTTGTTTCTGTGAATGACTCCCTACACGATGTTCGTAAGGATCTCAATGAATCAGATGTCACTTACAACCTGGTGAAAGGTATGTTAAATTTTTCCTCAAAATCTAAAATACTATATCATTTATTAAAAAAACTTGTAAAATGTTATACTAGTACTTTTCTTTTTTTTTTTAACCAAAAAAAAGATAATTAAAAAATACACATTTAAAACGTCGATTCTCAGAATGAACATATGTTTGAAACTGTTCACTTACATTTTAACCGAAAATACTACGTATATATTTCAAGTAATATATGAAAATAACCAAAAGTATTCAAGTTCATTCAAACAATACAAATCAGGAGGAGAACAAACACAGAGCTCTAAACTATCAGAGATGAAGTCGGTGCCATAGAGGAGGGAGCATCCCCTGTCGACCGACCACATTTGCCATATAAATCAAACTATTGTTCTGTGAAATTTGACAATTATTCGAAAAGTGTGCAGATGGTGTCAATATTAATATTTTCAAGATATTCAAGATTTCATCACCATCACATATAAACTTTTTTACGACATTGATATGAGAAGTTTTATTCTTTATGATTAAATGACACTAATCTCATATTACTTGATTTAAATTGAACATGTTTTGTTACCACAGAGGAAACTTAGTAGCATTGTAACGTTACAAATATAAATCAATGAGTTTAATTTTTTTTTTTTACTATTATTTTAGTAGCATTATTTCGTTTGTCAGTATTTAAATTTCTTTTTTATATAGGATCTGCTTTCAAGATCTGCTACACCAAAGCAATCTCTTTTCGCACCGTTTTTATTTTACTCTCTGAAAAGATTTTTATTAATAATCCGTTTCACGACTGACCGTTTATAACATGAAAAATTTTTAAAACTCTAAAAAAATATCTGGAAAATACAATAATGTAAAATTTCCTCTTATAAACATCTTTTTTCCCCTTATTTTGCCCCATTTTATTTGAGAAGTAACTGCTCCTTTTTCCGTGGATTTAATTTTGAAAAATAGTTTGATCTCTTTTAAAATCTAAAACCGAATTATTTAAGCATTCACTATTAAAACAAATGTACATTTTTTATTAAATAGGACGATTAGCAAAGACGTTATGACAGAAGACAACATACCTTTTGAACAGCCTTCGTAAATGTTGTTGATTAATTTATTAATATAAATTAGAACTCATCCCTTATTCGTTGGGTTTAAGTAAATAAAGTTCAAAGAATATTCAAATAAAAAAGAGTTACCTTCTGTAGTGAGCTCTTCACTTGTTTCAAAACCTTTTCGTTTTTTTATAATATTCTAAGACGGTTTGTAAACATGCATATGAATAGGCCCCATGATCATAAAAAAGGTTAAGCTCAAGTAAGAAACTTAACACCGTGTTGACATTATGTACAATGTAGAAGACAAATTATTCAAAATAGACGTAAAAATTAGCATTGCATTAGCTAATGACAAACTTGTATATAGGATTTCAGATTGTCTATTTAATTTTACACTATTGAACAGCGCTTTTCAAGGATGGCCAAAGTTGCAGGGAGATTTTACGAAAATTTCCGAGTTTACAAGGAAGAGATGGAGTATACACATTATCAATAGCCTCTGAAATCAAGTCTGTTTACTGTGATATGACTACAGATGGAGGAGGGTGGACGGTGAGTGTGAGCCTCAGTAGTAAGGTCTGTTTACTGTGATATTAGTACAGATTGAGGAGGGTGGACCGTGAGAGTGAGCCTCAATAGTAAGGTTTGTTTACTGTGACATGAGTCCTGATGGAGGAGGGTGGACGGTGAGTATGAGCCCCAGTAGTAAGGTCTGTTTACTGTGACATGAGTACTGATGGAGGAGGGTGGACGGTGAGTATGAGCCTCAGTAGTAAGGTCTGTTTACTGTGACATGAGTACTGATGGAGGAGGGTGGACGGGGAGTGTGAGCCTCAGTAGTAAGGTCTGTTTACTGTGACATGAGTCCTGATGGAGGAGGGTGGACGGTGAGTATGAGCCCCAGTAGTAAGGTCTGTTTACTGTGACATGAGTACTGATGGAGGAAGGTGGACGGGGAGTGTGAGCCACAGTAGTAAGGTCTGTTTACTGTGACATGAGTAATGATGGAGGAGGGTGGACGATGAGTGAGAGCCTCAATAGTAAGGTCTGTTTACTGTGATATGATTACTGATGGAGGAGGGTGGACGATGAGCGCAACTGGGTAAAAATGCGAAAGATACGGAAAAAGCAAAGTTTATATAACGGGAACGGTTATTAAAAGTTCTTTTTTACTCAAAAAAATATTGAACCCATGCATAGTTGTCAATTTGTTTTTATTGAAGATACAAGATACATTGCATGCTTTTATTGATTTTATTGAGTGTGTTTTTAACTTTGAAAATGAATTATGTTTCAGGCAATACAAAGAAGACAGGACGGATCTACAGACTTTTACCGGACTTGGCGAGATTACAAACAAGGATTTGGGGATCCATCTATAAACTACTGGATTGGTAACATTTTTTTTATCATTTTAGAATTCAGAATAGTAAAACGTTACCTTTTCTCCGCAATCACATTAAAGCGTGGTCTATGGTTTAGCGTAAATAATTAGGACGTAATATTTTATAAAAGTTTAATGATCAGTATGAGTGAAAGGGGATATTTTTAACTTTTAAAAAATATTTTAGGACAAAAGATTGGAGTATGAGCCTTGTCATGAATATCTGACTTTTAATTCAATTTTAACTTCAATAACCTATAAATATTTCCTTTTAGATAATGAAATCATGAATCTTATAGCACTTTATTTACTTCTAAAACAAGCTTGAAAAAGAATTTTTTATGCAACAATTTTCATTTTATTCATCTTTATAAGATTTAAGGTTTTTGGAAGTCTTAGGAAAAGTCTTATAAAAGGAGACATTTGTACCCCATAAAAGGAAATAAAACCCACAGTTTTAGAGAAATAATATTTTCTTGAATCCAGCCTTAGATACCAATTCATGATATGAAATTAGAAGTGATTTGTGGTGTCTTGCATTGATAGCAAAAGCCTTTTACACTATGTATTATGGAATGCACGATGGAAATAAAACACAAATAAATAACAAATAAGAATAAAAATCATGACAGTATCTCTGAATGACTGGATACCTGTCGTCTGTTTTACGTAAGGTATATTTATTGATCAATTAGAAAATGCATTGCTAATATTCTAATTCGTTTTTTTTTCTGCAAAAATATTGGAGACTTGACAATTATCCCTATATAATATGATTAGCTTTAATCTTTATAACTTTAAAGAAATACTGTGAATAAATTAACATGACTTTGTGGATTCAGAGATACTTTTGTGAGTATTTTTGATTACTTAACTGCTAGCTTTATAAACCTAAGGATCGTACTACCTTAAATATCAAAGCATAATGATAGACATTTTCGTTTCTCATATTCTCTTGAAGGAAGTGACGCAATCCAAGAGATGACAAAGAACAAGAACCAAGAACTCCGGTTTGAATTTCAAAGTTTTGATGGCGCTAAAGCATACGCTCACTACTCTTCATTTTATGTCGGCAATGAAGACAGTAAATACAGTGTCACTGTCACTGTGTCGGGGTTTTCAGGAACCGCAGGTGATTATTTTTTCTATTAATTGTTAAACAAACTTCACAACATTGCATGAATTATTTTTTCACTTTATACATTAATAATTTATAATTTAGACGATAAATAAAACAAACTATGCATCATTCTTAGGCAATAAATCTCAACATTATCAATATTCTGATCCAGGTGACAGTTTGATATATCCTCATAATGGTATGAAATTTACAACGAGAGATGAGGATAATGACCACTGGTCCGGTGGTAACTGTGCTGTGTCAAATCACGGAGCCTGGTGGTACAACCGCTGTCACGAATCCAACCTGAACGGAGTGTACGCCAAGTCTGCCGTGACGGGTAGTAGATTTCCGATATGGATTGACTGGAAAAATTATGAAGCACTACGAAAGACGTTGCTCATGATAAGACCCAAAACCTAAATTCACTGCAGATCAGTTCTTGCAAAGAATAATATTAGATTTTCTTTATCGCACAAAGGATATTTGCAACCTTCTGTCATTTTATTTTTTAAGTATGCACTTCAACTTAATTTGTAAATATTTTATTAAAAAAAATCCTTATTCTACTGACTTCTCAAAGATTGAAATTAAAAACGAATTTTACGTTTTTCATTGACAATATCTATTATACATTGATGGGTTCACTCTAAATCAGACATTGAAAAGTTAATGTCATCACATTCTTCATTAATTTTTGTTGTTAAATTAATATTAATGTTTTTTTCTTAAAATACTGTGAGTAGCCAGATATATAACAGATTGCCAAACTTTGTGTTATCTTTTATTTCAAGCTCATTAGACATATTGTGTCGATATATGGATACTAGTATATATAACTATTGTTAATTGACATTTTGCTTTAATGTCGAGTTGGATGGAACAGCAAGTGTTTTCTTCTTTTTCGTAAGTTGTCGCCCGCGTGGCGAAGTGGTTAGAGCGACTGCTCTAGAGTTGCAAAGAAAGGAGTTAAACCCAACGTCGTGGATTTGAATCCCACTGTGGGACGTGGAGACCGGTCATTCGAATTAGACCATATAAACCGTGGTCCCGTTCCGCAGTAGGAGCTTAAACGAAAAAGATCCCTCACTGCTCCATGACCATGTGTGTCAAGTATTGGACACAATTTTATAGACTTGCACTCTTAAAAACAAATAAACATGCTTGTTAATTTTTAAATAATAAATAAAGGTTTCACCAATGAAACATATGGAGAAAAGAACAGTATTCCAGATCCAAAGTCCATAAAGCAATACATTATAGCGACAGAGCAAACACGGACCTCCGAAACATCAGTATAAAATTTCAAATTTCTGTCCCCCCGAATCAAATAAAATATTACATATTTGTGTCAGAATTAGCGAGGTTTATGTACATGTGGGATTTAACTTTGTTTTCATTAGGATACCTAAGAATATTTTCTGTCTTCAATTATCAGTCCTGTTCTGAGAGCTATTAGTTATAAACAGTCTGATAATTCGTTTTATATCAGGCTGGTAATGGCATCGGACTGATGTATAATGGAATTTTTCTTTTATTAACTCTGTAACTTTATGGAATCATTTTGTTTATTCCTCGCGTGATTATTAAGCTAAACTTTATCATTGATAACTGGAAGATTATATGGTAATTTAAGGGTATTAATGTTATCATTGTATAACTACCAAAAATAGGGACTTGTTGTATATAATTCTGTATATATTAAAAAAGGAAGGTCATGTGGTCATCTAGGGATATTGGGGTACACTGTAAAAATTGCCAAAATCAAATCCTCGCTTAAAATTCTGCGTAAGTTATACGGTATATTGGAAAAAGGAAGGTCATGTGGTGATCTAGGGGTATTTAAGTAATCATTGGATAACCTAGTGTTTCCAGACCTTCCACATACTGATCATGTATACAGTGTCTGTATATAAAGCCTGTAAATCATCACCTCTCTTTTAAGTGCAGTTCAAATTTTAAATGTTTGACATATTTAACATAAGATTTATACATTTGACCTTACTAAACATCTTGATTTACATAAGAATTAAAAGTACTAATTTTCGCGTATTTTCTTGTTTTTTGAAAAGCATTACAACTGTATATTATCTACTAATTAGTAAGGTTTTAGTCACTTTGTATATAGCAGTTAATATGTCGTTTATCTACCTAGAAATTCCCTGTGATTGCTATTTTCAGAAAAGGGAATTTTTACATTGCTATAACAATTCTTATTAAGTACAGATGATACAAACAAATATTTTAATTGGAAGAGTCTTAATATCTTGGCACAAGTTTAAAAAAGTGGATAACTTTTAGAATTTTTTCTCCAAAGAACTGGAAAATGAAATAGACTTGGAAATTATTAGTAACATTTCAATAAAGAAACAAATATAGACAAAACACTCAGTTAAGGTTTACAGTTGAAAACAAATTTCAGAATGTGTAACCTTGGTTCAAAAAGTGTAACATAAATTTAAGAAAAGTATACCCCCAGATAGCAAGACATAGTTGGGCCAACGTTGGCCCAATTTTTTTTTCCAACGTTGGCCCACTGTTGGTAACCTTACGTTGGCCCACGGCAATTTTGCTCATCGGCCCAACGTTGGTCCAACATGTTGGCATATGTAGGTATAATTGTATGACAACTAACAGCCAACCTTAATAACTGTTTGGTTAGGTTGGCCCAACGTTGGCCCTATGTTGAAATGTCAGATGGCATATTGTTGGGCCAATGTAGTTTTTAGTGTATGCCAACTAACAGTCAACCTTAACAACTGGTTGGTTAGGTTGGCCCAATGTTGACCATTTTTTTACAGTGTCAGATGGCAAATTGTTGGGCCAGCGTAGTTATTACATAGAAACATTTGCAATTGGTTAAGTGATTCTTTACATAAACCTATTTTATGACTGTTTAAAATAATTAATACACAATTCAATCTGCATTCCTAATGCATACATGGACATGTTCAATGAAAACATTACTAATGATTCACTGTGATAATATTTTATATACATCAATTCAATCATAATTTACAGAATAAATTTTAAAATAGACAATAGAGGTAAATTATGAAAAATTATCAATTAAAAGTTCTTAATCAGGGCTCACTTCCTTTATTATAGTCCTTTTGTTGTATTCCCGCTCTTTTTCCGTCCCTTCGTCCCCTCCCGTTTTCTTCATCTTGATCTTTGTCATACGGACTCATACTTTATACACTTTTTTATGCATGGTCTTCGATTTCATTGTTATTTATATGTACCGCCAGAACATTTGTTTTCCTTGCAGTCTCTGACTGAATTTCTTTGTTACAATTGTGTCTGTAATAGACAGTTAAGAATTAGATAGATAGAAACAACTTAAAAGATGTTATTTAACCTTAACTTACAGTGCTTGTGTGCAAAAGCATGACAAGAATGAATTCCGAATCAAATTTAACAGTCAACCTGAATAAATAAGAATAAATATACTTACATCGCTTCTAAATGCAGCTGTATAGCAAGTGTATAATCCACAAATTTAAAGTTCACTTCTTCTTGCTTGCCCTGCATTATCATCACCTGTGAGCAATTGAATCTGACAGCTCACTCCACAGATTGGTCACGTGATAGCGAACTTTTGTTTCAATTAATTATAAAGCTGTGTCATTTTGATTTATGTATATGTAGGCTTCATTCACATCCTGTTCCTGAGAACGTATTCAGTCTTCTCTAAATACAACGCTCATGGAAAAATTCATAATTTCATGGGTTTTATTTCAAATAAATAATCATGCATGTGCACAATTCAAAAAATATAATAAAACACTCTTTGGTGCTGTGATCACTTAAGTTAAAATGTAAAAATGTTGAATATATCAGATCTAAACAAAAACAGTCATCCAATTAAAAGCATGGACATAGAATGTCAGCTCAGCAGCTAAAATTGACACCATCTTTAGTTGGCAGTATAGTAATTGGGCCAGCGTTTGCCCAATATAAATATCCCATCTTTGAAACACCTAAACAAAAGAACACTCGTGCTAACATCGGGCCAACATACTACAATGTATTATCAAATTGATAAGACATTTTTTGAGGGTGTATTACAAACATTGGGCCAATATACTACTACCCATTTGATAAGACACTTTCTTTAAGGGTGTATGACAAACATTGGGCCAACGTTGGGCCAACATACTACTATCAACTTGATAAGACGCATTCTTTATGGGTGTATTACAAACATCGGGCCAACGTTGGGCCAACATACTACTACCAACTTTAAAAGACACTTTCTTTAAGGGTGTATTACAAACATTGGGCCAACGTTGGGCCAACATACTACTACCAACTTTAAAAGACACTTTCTTTAAGGGTGTATTACAAACATCGGGCCAACGTTGGGCCAACATACTACTACCAACTTTAAAAGACACTTTCTTTAAGGGTGTATTACAAATATCGGGCCAACGTTGGGCCAACATACTACTACCAACTTTAAAAGACACTTTCTTTAAGGGTGTATTACAAACATCGGGCCAACGTTGGGCCAACATACTACTGCCAACTTTAAAAGACACTTTCTTTAAGGGTGTATTTCAAACATTGGGCCAACGTTGGGCCAACATACTACTACCAACTTTAAAAGACACTTTCTTTAAGAGTGTATTACAAACAGTGGGCCAACGTTGGGCCAACATCAAAATCCCTCCTTCCTTGGGAAGTAATGTGTTTGGAAGTTGCTAACGTTGGACCAACGTTGGGCCAACATAGGAATTCGGTCATGGTCGAGAAGGTTGGCATGGTGACATTGGTCCAACGTTGGCCCAACGTTGTTTCCCCAACGCCAACCATACAACCTTTTGCCAATGTTGGCCCAACATAGTCTAGCTATCTGGGCCAAATCAGGTGAATTTTATGAGGAAAAACAAAATTACAAAAAATCAGCCCATGTGATATTGCTGATTTTAAGTCTCTTCCAAAGACAAACATTGTTTATATCATCTGTCCTTAACACGCACCGTTATCGTGAAATTCAAATATACTGCAAATTTACTTATTAATACGTATATATACTGATGTATATTTTTTTATTAAATGGTTTTATTTAAGAAATCAAATATTTATTAATTCCATGGTCATATTTAAATCAAATTATTTATCATCAGAAACAAGAAACCTTTTTGGATTTAACTCTCACAAATGTTCAAAATTATCATCAACTGCTGTCTCTAATGTAGAAATTAAACTGTGCAGTTTTATAGCTAATCAAGTATATGAATAAGTCTGTTCTCCGCATTTTCGTTTTTTTTTTGAGAGAGAGAGAGAGAATTGTTCTCGAAGCTTTTCGAGAAAACGTAAAAATAAACAAGGCCTCCTTCCTTCTGATTTCTTTTTGAATTCCCAAATGATACATCATATTTAATCTTTCCGAACTGTTATCCTAATTTGTGATTTTAAATTTACAAGCAATCAATTAAGATTCCGACTTATGAATTAGTTGTCACGTAGCTTATTTTGAAATAACTAAGAGATAAGGTTTCACTTCAAACGAAGTTGTAATTTTTCATATATGAAAATAATCATGAAATACCTTTCCCAACCATTTCAATAGATTGTCAAGAAGTACATCATTAAGATAAAGTTTTTGATTAAATTCCATAAAAATTAAATTTTCTGATAAATCAATATTTCAGCTTTTATATTTTCAGCGATAAACGACTTATAACTTATGAAAACCTTTTATATTTCCTAGATAACCAACAACCAGTTCTGCGCTATATAATAAACAGTTCTCTTATACATCAGGAAATACCAACAGGATGAGAGCTGTACAACTACTTTGTTTAATTTTCTCGATATACATGCATGGAATCTTTGGCCATTTATCTTTACTTGAAAGCCAAAAGAATGCATTATTGTCTATTATTATTTTTCACTATGTATTATAGAATACACGATGGAAATAAAACACAAATAAATAACAAATAAGTATAAAAATCATGACAGTATCTCTGAATTACTGGATACCTGTCGTTTTTTACGTAAGGTATATTTATTGATCAATTTGCAATTGGAAAATGCATTGCTAATATTCTAATTTGTTTTTTTTTTCTGCAAAAATATTGGAGACTTGACAATTATCTCTATATAATATGATTAGCTTTAATCTTAAACTTTAAAGAAATACTGTGAATAAATTAACATAACTCTGTGGATTCAGAGATACTTTTGTGAGTATTTTTGATTTCTTGACTGCTAGCTTTATAAACATAAGGATCGTACTACCTTAAATATCAAAGCATAATGATAGACATTTTCGTTTCTCATATTCTCTTGAAGGAAGTGACGCAATCCAAGAGATAACAAAGAAAAAGAACCAAGAACTCCGGTTTAAACTTCAAAGTTTTGATGGCGCTAAAGCATACGCTCAATACTCTTCATTTTATGTCGGCAATGAAGATAGTAAATACAGACTCACTGTGTCGGGGTTTTCAGGAACCGCAGGTAATTATTTTTTCTATTAATTGTTGGACAAACTTCACAACATTGCATGAATTATTTTTACGCTTTATACATGATTTAGACGATAACTAAAACAAACTATGCATCATTCTTAGGCAATAAATCTCAACATTATCAATATTCTGATCCAGGTGACAGTTTGATCTATCGTCATAATGGTATGAAATTTACAACGAGAGATGAGGATAATGATCACTGGTCCGGTGGTAACTGTGCTGTGTCTAATCACGGAGCCTGGTGGTACAACCGCTGTCACGAATCCAACCTGAATGGAGAATACGCCATGTCTGCCGTGACTGGTAATAGATTTCCGATATGGATTGACTGGAAAAATTATGAAGCACTACGAAAGACTTTGCTCATGATAAGACCCAAAACCTAAATTCACTGCATGATCAGTTCTTGCAAAGAATGATATTAGATTTTCTTTTATCGCACAAAGGATATTTGCAACATTCTGTCATTTTATTTTCTAAGTATGCACTTCAACTTAATTTGTAAATATTTTATTTAAAAAAAATCCTTATTCTACTGACTCCTCGAAGATTGAAATTAAAAACGAATTTTACGTTTTCCGTTGACAATATCTATTATACTTTGATGGGTTCACTATAAATCAGACATTGAAAAGTTAATGTCATCACATTTTTCATTAATCTTTGTTGTTAAATTAATATTAATGTTTTTTTCTTAAAATACTGTGAGTAGCCAGATATATAATGGATTGTTAAACTTTGTGTAATCTTTTATTTCAAGCTCATTAGACATATTGTGTCGATATATGGATACTGGTATATGTAACTATTGTGAATTGACATTATATCCTCGTTACCTTTAATGTCGAGTTGGATGCAACAGCAAGTGTTTTCTTCTTCTTCTTATGTTGTCGCCCGCGTGGCGAAGTGGTTAGAGCGACTGCTCTAGAGTCGCAAAGAAAGGAGTTAAACCCAACGTCGTGGGTTTGAATCCCATTGTGGGACGTGGAGACCGGTCATTCGAATTAGACCATATAAACCGTGGTCCCGTTCCGCAGTAGGAGCTTGAACGAAAAAGATCCCTCACTGCTCCATGACCCTGTGTGTCAAGTATAGGACACAATTTTGAGCTCTCAACCGGCACCAATTTCGTTGAAGTTATCATTTTTTAAGTTTTCATAGTGTCTGGTTGAAGAAAAAGCTAAACCCCGAAGGGAATTTCTGAAACAAACAAGGTGATCCCTCCCTGAAATTCTTTAGATTAGACGTTGGTATTATATCCTTTCAACAAAATAAATGTTTGAAATGGCTGGATGTTTTAATAATATCTACTTTGAACCAGATGACAAAATTTAGATCTCTTGAAGTATTAAGGCATTTGAAAACTTTTGCGATCCTCATGAAATCTTCAAAATGATTTTATAACATTATTTCATGCCGTTGACAAAGAAACAATACAGCATTTGGTCACACAAATATGTTCTTTTCAATGTGATTGCAGAATTTAAATAGAATTGCAACACTTTCAGAAAATGCAATGTATGTAAAAAAAACATTTATAAACTAAACTAAGAATTTTTACTTGGCTATGCTCTTGTGCTACATTATTTAGTGAAAATTTTTTTTGATGACTAAATGCTGCAAGTAAATATGCAAAAATCACGTGACTGCGGCTTCACGTGACAAGTCTAAATATAAATTAAATATGTAGTTATTAACCATAATTACAGTTATCCGATGTAAATGATGTACTAAAAAATAATTGCTATCGAGATCTCGATTAAAAAGACATTTTTGATTAAAAAAAATTGTCGATATTTCCATTGCACATTTTAACTGTACTGTGAAATTTCGCCATCTGATTCAAAGTAAATGATAAATCCAGTCTGTTTTTACATCATTGACGGCTGCTTATTCAATAAAAATGGAAATCGTCAATTTACTTAACTTGTCATTGGTAATTTGGAAAATTATTTTGTTAAAATTCATTCTAATTGTACACACAAACACTCTAAAGTTGACATTAAAAAGAGTTTTGCCTGCTAGACGCCAAGGAGCAAAGTAGATTTTAAAACCATTGATGCATTTTCACTTTATAATAAATTCCACTTTAACAACAGATTATCTGGCTAAGGAACCATGAATATTAATTTTGGAAGCAACGTCATTACTCACCATTACTATGCATTAGATAAAAAAAACAAATGGAACTTAAAACCCACAACTTCTTTATTAGTATAATACATTAAAAATCAATTTATAAATAAAGTCTGAAAATCACTTTTAATTATATTGACCTTTTCATTTTCTAAAGATATTTAATCCAATTCTTAAAATAGTTTCCATCCTGCAAATGACGACCTTCCTACGTGGTCACTAATGATATTTCCATTATTCCATGAAGAAGGTGTCCTGACATAGACGTCATCTCCTTTATTGACGTGCGCCACAACAACCCCTGTTCCAACGTATGAACCCGTGGAAACACTGACATGAACTATTCCAAGTTCATCCGTATTCACCATCAACTGTGTTGAGTGATAACTACCACTATTAAGTCTGATCGTCCACGAAAACACATAAACCCCGCTTTCAGGCACTATAAATACTCCGGTGGTGGAATGATAGCCATTTCCAAAGTTGGTTTTCACGACATCAAACGACAAGGGATGCTGTATAGTTATTGTTGGTGTGTTTTTCGACATATAGGCATAGAAGGCAATAGGATAACTCATGTGAGAAGGATATGGGTTGTTGTTACAGGGGAAAGCAATCGCTCTGAAATAATTAAACAATAAATTTGATTGTAATCTTAAAACTAAAACCTCCAAAAATGAACTTCTGAAGCAAAACAAATTGCTTTAAGGATGTATAAATAATAAATTTATTGGAACTTAATATTTATCGCAGGGGCTGTTGTATGATTAATTTTGTCGGAACTCGATACATCAGCTTTAACAGATCACTTCCTTATAGTGTTGAAAAAAAAGAAAAGTTTTTCACGATATGTGTTTTCGTAATGTTTTAAAGCAAAAAAATTAACTTATTTTTATGAGCAATGTTTGGTTATGACTTTGCTTGTGAAATGAAAAAAATGAAAATAAAATGAAGTATATGGGAAATAAAGAAATATTTTTAATATTATTTCTGAAAACAAAGTAAATATAGAAAATAAAGAAATATTTTTAAAATTATTTCTGAAAACAAAGTAACATTATGATATCAGCTTGAAATTCTAAAGATGTTTTTATGCGTCCGGATCGATAGATCCGAGGTGTATATTGTTTTGTCCTGTCTGTTTGTCTGTTTGTCTGTTTATTTGTTTGTCTGTTTGTCTGCCTGTCTCTTGTCAACTTTAACCTTCGCCATAACTTGTGAACCCTGCGAGATAGAGACTTCATATTTGGTATGCATACTCCACCAATAAAGCTCTTCCAAAGGAAATCCTGACCTTGACTGTGACTTATATTCTAAAAATAGCTTTTTAGAACTTTCACCATAACTTTTGAACCATAAGAGATAGAGACTTCATATTTGGTATGCTTACTTCACTAATTAAGCTCTTCCAAATGACATCAAGGTCAATGACCTTATGACCCTGACTGTGATTTATCTGCTAAAAATATTTTTTGAACTTTCTTGCTGCCGGGCGCATAGTGTTTTTATGCGCCCGGATCGAAATATTCGGCACGTATATTGTTTCTAGCCTGTCTGTCTGTCTGATTGTCTGTTTGTCTGCAAACTTTAACCTTCGCCATTAATTTTGAACCATGAATAGTTGAGACTTCATATTTGGTATGCAAACTTTACTAATTAAGTTTTTTTCAAATGACATCTAGGTCAATGACCTTGTGATCTTGACTGTGACCTATATACTAAAAATATTTCTTTTCTAAAAACTTTAACCTTCGCTATAACTTTAGAGCCATTAAAGATAGAGACTTCGTATTTCGTATGCATACACAACTTAAGGTAGGACCAAATAGATAGGTCAAATTTTTCCTCAAATTCAATTTTTCTGAAACTTTGATATTTTGTTCTTAGATACAAAATATCTCTTTATATAAGAATTTTTTTTTTTGCCAAGAATCAAACATTGCAAAATCGAAATAAGTCTTTCATTTTATACTATTTTAAAATTTGTTTATGTCTCTTTTTACACCAAAGGATAATTTGCCAAATAGAAAATTTAAACAGAAAATAGACACTATTTGCTTATGGTAGCGACGTGCTTTTCTTCTTATAGGGAAATTAAAAAGGTTATAATTTGATATAAGTTTATAATAAGTTGATGAAAGAAAGAATATTAGCAGTCTCGTTTAAAGTAGTCATTTTGTAAATTCTTTGGACGATTCAATGATGATAGCAGATAGTTCTCCTTGTGTTTCACCTTTACAACAGTTACTATTTTTGTTAAAGATAAGGGCTTGATAAACCATTGTCCAATATAGATATAGATTTGTTTGTGGGGATTTTTAGGAAAATAAGAAATCAATTATAGTTAGTGAACATTGAATTCTTAGAGGATAAGCATTAAACAGATAAGCACATTAAAATATTTTTTACTTGTTTAATCATACGATCTTGAATTTTTGAAGAAAAAAAAACTATTTTAATAATGAAAATAGGCCTTTGTTTGCATAAAAAAAATAAACTAGTATTCTCTGCATTCTCCACCACTTAGATCTACTTTTTCAGACCGGTCATGGTAGCCTAGTGGTAGAGCGTTCGCTTCGTGATCGGGAGGCCCGGGTTGGATTCTCGATCGCGGCGCCGCGTCATACCTAAGACGTAAACAAAGGTAGTGACTGTTCCTTCGCCAAGCGCTCGGCACTAGAAGTGAAAGTCACGGGTCTTTCGGATATGACCTTTAAAACGTAGGTCCCGTGTCACGGTAGGCGCTGGCACGATAAAGAACTCTCACTGCTCAATGGCCCTGAGTGCCGAGTATAGGTCTAGATTTGAAGCCCTTCACCGGCATGCGGTGACGTCTCCATATGAGTGAAAAATTCTCAAGAGGGACGTTAAACAATATACAATCAATCAATCAATCTACTTTTTCAGCAGGGACGGAAAAACGGTTCAATTATTATAATCTAAGTTTGTTAACACCAAATAAGGTTGGCATAAAAAATACGGAGATAACGAACAGTATTCCAGGTCAGCAGTCCATAAAACAAGGCAAAATAGGACCAGAGCAAACATGGACCTCCAGAGTATAAGATGTTGGATCAAGTGACATGAATAAGTGAGCATCCATTGCTAAACTGTCACACCTGCCGTTTGCTCCTTGTCCTGATCGGGAAATAATGGAAAAACCCGTCGTCAATTCAGTGTATAAAAATTGGCCTAACAATAAGAATGAAAAACTTCAGTTAACATTTGACTCAATGATAAATTGTATTTGCTGACAAGGACGTTTTTCTACGTTTATAAGGACTTGAAATGATAAGGTCATTACTTGTTTATTTATTAGAATAGACAGCAAGTTGTCAGTTATAAGATATGGGTTAAAGACGTGCTGCAAAGTGCAAAGGTTAAGGTAAACAAGCTTAAGATAAGAGTAACCTATAAATTATAAGACATTTCATACCTTTTATCAGTCGTAGGGAAGATCTGGAAATGTTGATTTTACCAAGTCTTCTGTTCTATCAGCAAATCTGTTTTGCTTTTGAATACACTGATGAACTCCACTCGAATAGGGTCGCCCTGTTAGAGAGGACTATTGGAAAAGAACAGATGAATTCAGTGCATAGAGAATTTCAGTCAATGAGAGTGGAGGAAAAAACAGATATTCCACATCCAGACTTCAGTAAAACAGATAATAAACCACGTATTCAAGAAACTGAATTACACACACCAGAGAAAGACACGTACGATTCAAAACTTAAAACTTGTGATGATCGTATTCTGACTTTAGAAAGAACTGTTCGTGAATTATCCAAGCTTCAGAAAAACGATATTCAACATATTCATAATCTTGAAGCAAGACTTGATGAGCAGGAAAAAATCATTTCATATTTAAGAAAGCACATATCAGAAAATGAAATTAATGTTCAAACATTTCAAAATGAAAAAATGAAAACTAAGGATATAGAAATTAAAGGATCTGATGCATCTCTATCTGATGAATCTGGAATATCTAAAATCCGAAAGACAAATTTAAAGGAGAAAAACAGTCATTCCAAAGCAAATATCGACAAAAGTAAGACAATATCTTCCATTTTATTCTAATAGATTAATAGTAGGGTATACATTAATCAGAAGTGGGATCTGGTGCAATAGAGGACTGAGAAATCTACCTACTGGTCAGATCCGTCGTATGCTCCCTGCATGCCCGGAAAGTAAAATGGTAAAATCCGAACCATTTCAGTGTGTAAATACTGTAGATCCCTTAATCTTCGCGACACCTTATTTTCGCGAGATAGTCATTGACTCTTGATTAGCGAGACAAAATTTTCATGAATTGTGGTCATTGTTCTATGTAACCGTAAGGAATTCTCTTATACGCGGGAATGAAATTTTCGCGAGCATACCGTCTAGCGTGATTACGCAAAAAAAAAGTGATTTACAGTAATGACCTTAGAATTAGAAAAAACTTTCTTCTCTTAAGCTTCTAATCAACTGAGATATATGTAAACTCCTTTGCAGGTGATAAGGATATGTTGCTGTATAGTAAGTGAACTTTGTTACATTGACAAGTCAACTCCTTCATCATTAAGTTTCGTTGAAAGGTTACCAATAACGTTTTTAATTTTATTTCTAGGAAATTTTAAATATGAAACAGATGAGTCAGACTCTGTGGTATATTTTTTTCTAAAGCTCACTGACGCCGTATGAATGAAAAGAGCAATTGTGAATTTGAAATGAGTCCTTGATATGCCAAAATGTTGAGGTGTCACAGCAAGTGTTCTCTTCTTCTTTAGTGTAAGACTTTGAGTATATTCTGCTTCATATGAATACAAAAGTTGGCCTACTAAAAACGGGCGCAACTGGTACCCACGCGAACTCTGACAAATTGGTGAAAGGCAAAACATTGAATGTTACAGTGAAATGTCTTAATCACCTATTAATTATTCTTCAAAACAAGATGTGTTTGTGAAACACTATCCGCCCGGAGGCAACAAGGTTAAAGAAAAATAGTTTTAGCATAAAGGTCACAGTCCAAAATGCTATTTTTTGCATATATGACACAGTCAAGGTAACAAGGTCATTGTCCATTGCGTCATGTGGAAGGGCTCATTCTGTGGAGTATGTATGCGGAATATTAAGGCTCTATCTTTCTTCGTTCAAATGTTATGTAGAAAGTTAAAGTTTGACGACAAAAAACTATATTTAGTAAATAGGTCACAGTCAAGATCTCAAGGTCATTGACAATGGTGTCATTTTAAAGAACTTATCAAGGTAGGACAAAACACCCGTGGATTCTATTTTAACCCATTTCCTAAAAAGTACTGGAGGAAAAAAGAATAATATTACTATATTGACAACTATGAATGATTCCTGAAAGAAAATAATAAATTCTGGCATATTTGCGTTATATTTTGTGAAAAAATCAGAGAAACCTATATATTGGTCACTTGGGAGCTTACATTTTGGAATGTGTTTACGCTATCTAAGTGCAATAAACAAGAATGTAACAGTCTGTTATAAAATGCAGTGAAACTTTTGCTCCATAAATAATAGAGGGGTAATATTTGGACACATATATAAGGAGTCTCCATTCTTTATGTACTACAAAGGTCAAGGTCATATCAAGGGGTCAAAGGTCAAACTTTGATGGAGATATATTAAATTAAGTTCTTAAACAGGGGAGTATATGCTGACTTCAAAGCACTGATTATTTTCATAAGTAATGACGCCATATGTACGTAATGACGTCACAAACATGACGTAAATTTCAGTTTTTTTATGAATTTTACAGAAAAATGTACATATTTCGTCGATATTTTGAGTAAAAGTCACCGAGCGCATGTGTGTTCAGGATCAATATTTTGATATAATGTGTAGAATGATAATATCAATGACATATGTCAATATTGTTCCTGAACAAACTTGCGCTCTATAAATTTTAAAGCTAAAATTGTTGAAATTTTGTCCATTTTGTCCTCTTTCTGAAAAAGAATATAAAATCGAACTAGTTTGTGACGTCATAAAACAAAAATTGTGAATACATTGCTTTGACACTATAATATTTTCTGTTAATTTATATTTCTCATACAATTTAATATTGAATTCAGCACATTTTAGGAAGTTTTCAAAATCTGACTTGTGGGGGCAAATATATGCAATATACCGCACATAGTTCTTTACTCAATTTACTCAAATTTTCACGAAAATGAGACTTGAAGTTAAAAATATTTGCATAGATTAATAAGGATGGTTTCAGAGAGACAGAACTTTGAACACAATAGAAGGTTTACAATTTCTGAATATTCTAGTAATTTATTATTTGCATCATTTTCAATGAAATTAGGCCAAAAAATATATACCAATCCAGGCATCGATATTTTTGTTTGTATCATTCTTCCTTAATAGAGGTATTTCGTTTTAGCAATGTTTGATTCTCAGCAAATATACTCTTATGCCATTTCAAATTTTAGAAAAGAATTATGCACTCAAATAAATTTTATTTGAAAGCTTTGGGGAAGATAAAGACTCGCTAAGTGCCATCTAATTGCCTAAATGTTTCCTTTTTCTGAATAGTTACCGGTTCTTGACCACTTTCAATTGCTATCTGCAAAACACTTCCTGATAATTTTGCAGTCTATGTGTATTAGATTGGTGACAGTTTATGAAGATTGATGGCTGTTTTATTGCTCTTGAAAAAGCTCTATAGAATTATCATACAACCGCTTTGTCCATTCTCAGGGCGACCAGGATCCAATGGTGGAAAGACTACCAGTATCTTATTGTTCTCACACCTCGTGTCTGGTGTTTTTGTCATCATTGGAATCAATGCAGTGGAACAGGCGTATTCAGACAAAGCTAAAACAAGAGCGTGGGTCGCAATGATGATATCTGTTTCTCTTGGATTGATATCTCTGATTATTCTCATCGTGTCTGGTTGCAGAAGAAGACTCACCACCGAAGGACACATCCAACACAAACTTGCCGATCCATCTCTGAAACTCAGAATAATTTTCCTCTGGATATTTGGACTAGCAGTTATGGTACATGTTTCCATCTATGCTGCTATTTATATAGAATGCATCGTTTTGTTTTCCTTAAGAACAGCTGAAATGATTCTTTCAATGATGAGTAATGTGATTCTACTACTTTTTCTTTTGATTGAGTTGAGTTTTATATCATATTACCAAAGCAAAACGATTATAAAAAACTTCCTCGTGAACATTTCAAGTATTTTTATTCTTGTGGCAAACTTCGTCATCTGGTTCAATATAGTTATTAGCAATATTTCTGTATTTCAACTTGCAAACAACACTGTCCCTAGATATAGCAATGAGTCTTATTGTTTCCGAACATCCAACATACAACATGGATTAGCAGAGCAATTATCACCTATCTTATTACCAATGAGAATGGAGTTTTGTATCCTTGGCTCAAGTTTTATTATTTCATTTTTGGGTTTGCCATTTGACAGTGCAACGAATGACTCTAATAGTCAAAGAAATCAAAATTTAAAAGAAACCATAAATTATACATTAGATCTTCACGAAAGAAAACTGCATCAAATGGGACGAAATATTTGTGTAGCATTATGTGGAGTTTTCATCAATTTACCAATACTTTTTGCAACTGTATTGCTCGTGTTTGCATACAACTGGAATAGTGATGGTCTTATTCTCCTACTCCAAATTGGCGAGTGTGTGAGCACGTTTAGCGGTATTCTAACTGTTTATATATGTAGTTATCATCTAAACAAAAACTTCAGCTACTCTACTAGACAATCAAAATTGACCACCAATGAATATATCCTAATTCTAACTTCCTCTGGTATGGTGACTTACTACATGTTTGGATTAGTGACCGCTTTTTCAAATCACTCCACTCCGCTAAAAATGTTTCTTTGCAGTCGTTTATTTTTTCTGATTGATACTTTTCTGCAAACACACCTTTTAATCAAAGTCAGGCGCTATCCCACGAAGGGAAAATCTTCAAATCTTATTTCCTCTGGCGGAATTATTCTGATGTCGACCAATCTTATTCACTGGTTTCTAAATTCTTATAACCAGCAAAGATTTCACAAAGAATTAGAGCCCGGGCTCGTTGGATGGGAAAGCTGGCTGTATATACAAAATATACTTGTTCCGTTGATGTTATTCTATAGGTTTTACTCGGGTATCAGTGCATACTCTTTGTATTATATGTTCAAGCCAAAACATTGAGACAATTTATCATTTAACATGTTAAAAAAATGTGCAATTTCTACAGACTGAGCATAATCTTGAGCATAATTCTAGATTAATTGATTTTTCACCTTTTTTATTTTTATTTGATTGCTTTGGATATGATAAACTTAAAGAAAGTGAGCATTTCACCAATTCCTACGCTCCTTATAATGTCATCGTTTATTTATAAGCGAATACTAGAATCGAATGTTTACTGACACTTTCCCTATCAATTGCTTAGGCAATTCAATTTCTTTTTTGCAAATATTCGTTCAAAGAGGATGCTTACTTTTTCTGTTTATCTGATCCAATCTTCCATATTTCTAAAGAGTAGTTGTTTGGCATGTTATTTTAAAAAAAAAATCAAATATCCACCTAGACCAGGCATTAATTATGACTGTAATCATTTTATAACCGGTTCCATCTACAATGACAGGGGATTTCAATTTTATGATCGCATTCAGAGACAAAGGGAATAAATACTCTAGCAATACCTTAGTCATAGCTTTATTATTAATGAACTGATATATTGTTTTAATTATATAATAGAGAGAGGGGGAGCATCTACAGGAGAATGTTTCACTAATAAGACAATATGATAATTTTTCCTTATTTTAACTTGGCAGTTATTACTCCTAGCCATGTAGTTTTGTTTCTGTGCTTCATCTAAGCGAGAAGGAGGTATATAGACTTTTTTTCTATATTTGTATTTATCTATGATCTGCTATTTATAAAAATAACGAACGGTTCCTTCCTTCCTCATGTTTGTACAACAACTTAAAAAACATAAAAGTGTTAAAGGAAACCCTGTCTGTATTTTTTATCCTAGTGTTATTGATATTTGAATTTTTATTGGTATTTCCTCATACGATTTCATCTACGTGGAGCAGTTATTAGAACGTTTACCCTAGAAGCACGCGGTAAGAATGGAACCTTATGTCATGGGTTCGACTCCACTCTGTGACACAGAGAACAGATCCTTCTGATGAGACCACATAGACTGAGGTTCCTTGTAGTTATTTAACCCCTTCACCGAAACCCACTTTACAATCCTAAGATAAATAGGTCTCTTTCAGTCGTTTGCCTATCTCAAGAGTATTTTGTGTTTGTTCATTTTTAGTGTTTACTTATCACTGTGGACAAAGATATTGAAAACAAAACCGAAGCACCATCAATCTCTATCTATAACATGGAGATAATATTTCAAATAAAAATGTATATATATGACACATATATATTTAAAGGTTATTTTAATATCATATTTGAAAGGGAAAAAAACAAGATTATCTCAAGGATATGATAAATGCCGACAAAGCTTAAGGTTATTAGATAAGTTTGATCAATCGAAATAATGCAATTAACAGCGAGTAATAAAGAACCTTAAAAATTTTATTAACATTAACATTAGCCATATCACAGTGCAAGGTGCGTAAAACCCTCTGGAATACTTTTTCTAAGTAAGCAGCATAACATATGCACTAACATTGATACATCGATGCTAATTGAGGTATTATTGAACAGCCAACAATGTTAGAGAACTCGCCTTATTTGACTTTGTCGAATGTTCTGTCTTCCTGATCAATATATAGGGCTCAAAACTGGTCCTTTGCACCTGATCCCACTTCTGGATTGTACAGATAACAGTGCTTTATTATCTGTTTACATGTTTATATTGTTTATAGATTAAAAAAGATATATTGCTGTTTGTGTTTTCTCATTTGTATGATGACAAATTCTTGAAATTTTATAGGCTTACATACCGCACATACCGCATTGGGTAATGAAGGACAGTTTTTGAATATTTTGCTTTGTCTGAAATAAGATTTTATTACATTGATTTACTTTGCTTAAAAATAATCCGGCCAATTAAGTGGATTTATTTGGAATAATTTGGGAAAAAAAACAAGGAGAACATAAATGATATGATAAAAAAATTGCCCATGACTTGAAATGACACGGAATACTTAACCCCTCATGGCAGCTGATTGTATATGCTTGGAGAGGTACATTGTTCGCTCATCTCTCAATTTTTATTTCTCCAATAGACATTAAGCCTGAATAATGTTTTCATTTTATCCAACATGTTTCGTATGTGCAATTGTCAAGGTTTGGGGACAGAAGACACTAGCAATATCATGGAGGGGTCATAACCGACCACGAACAATAGGGAATTCTAAAATAACTTATACTTTGAAAAGGAATATTAAAAGTTTGAAAGAGGAATAGATATTCCTGAAAAAAAAACTTGTCGCTTGAATCTTATCGTTGTTTATAATGATCAAACCAAATCCGGGAAAAGCAGTGGAGTTTTATCACCGGAATTGTCAAAGGAGGAGGTTCTTTATTAAAAAAAAATGATGATATAAGCCTTTAATATGGTTTGCATTCTAGCAATTGCTAACTCATTGAATAAAAAAAAACAAATAATCCTTATTGCCAAGCCCTAGCTACGATAATTATTTCTTTCCAAGGTTTTAATTTCCAAATAGAAAATTAAGCGAACAGGTCAATACTCTTAGCTGCTAGAATGTTTTTATACCCCCGCTTGAAAAGCGGGAGGGTATATAATAATCGGAATTTCCGTCCGTCCGTCCGTCCGTCTGTTACGCTTTTGCGTACCCATCTCTTATCCGCAACTCCTCTCATACCACTGAAGGAAATTTAATGAAACGTTCACAGAATTTTTATTACATATTGCCATTGTGCACCTCCTACTTTACTTTTTGATCTGACTTATATTTTGGATTTTCCAGAGCAAAACATGGACACTGCTATTTTATTCATATGGGAGTCGGGGGTATCATTTAGTGAGCTCATTGCTCACAGTACCTCTAGTTTTAGTAGTTTTAAATTGTCAACGTTCTTACACTCTTCTCAAATTCTCTTATTTTGACATTTTGAAATGCCAATTTACTGTAGCTTTTTTATACCCCCGCTTGAAAAGCGGGAGGGTATATAGTAATCGTTAATTCCGTCCGTCTGTACGTCTGTCTGTCTGTTCGTCCGTCCGTCTATTAGGCTTTGGGGTACCCATCTCTTATCCGCAACTCCTCTCATACCACTGAATGAAATTCGATGAAACTTTCACAGAATCTTTATTACATATTGCCATTGTGCACCTCCTATTTTACTTTTTGATCCGACACATATTTTGGGTTTCCCAGCTACAGCAAAACATGGACTTTGCAAGTATAACTATATGGAGGCGGGGGGTATCATTCAATGAGCTCATCGCTCACAGTACCTCTAGTTTATTTTCGCAAATCGTCAAAATTCGAATCGTAAGAACAATATTTCTTTTAAAGTGAACGGTTAATCGGGAGATATTATCACCATTAAAACAAAAACGAGTAATTTCATATATATTTTTATAATAAAACGACCAGCACTAAATAATATAGAAATGTAGTAAAAGCTTCTTTTTAAAGAGAAAGTGTTTTTTTTTACTAGTGCTGATCGTAGATTGTTCCCAAGATGGAATTCGGATTCCGAGGTTTCCTTTTCAAACCCTTGTATGCATCTGTTATCTGTACATCAGATTTGTATGGTTCCTGTGGAGTATGTGCGGATATAGGGATTTAATTCAAGGACTTATACATCTGTGTACGTTTCCTTAAACTTCTCATATATCATGGCTTCACGGATCCTTGTTTTTATCACTGGAACATTAACTTATGTTTACGGCACAAATGAAGGTGATTATCGTGTTTACAAATATATATGATTTTCAAAAATATAAGGATATTAAAGTTCTGATTTTTTTTCTTGATTTACGTACAAACACAATTACTACTTCGCCATTTGTTGCAAATGTTATCAAGCTAAGGGTACGCATCTTTTAAGTTTAAAGTTTTTGAATTTCACCTAACTTTAAATTATAGTACTCCAGATTGCTATGATTCTTTCTCCATTAATTTACAGACTGTTTTGAGTTTGGAATTCCATACAGAGGATCAGTGAATACAACAATCTCAGGAAAACAATGTCAGAGATGGGACCAGCAATACCCACATCAACATTACTTTCATTACTGGCCTGGCACCGAGGAGAATTTCTGCAGAACCATGTACGAAAATCGCCCTTGGTGTTACACGACAAACTCACAACTAAGATATGAGTTCTGTTATGTTCATTTTTGTGGTGAGTCAATGAGTAGGTAAGAACCATGAAAATAACGATCAGTATTTAAAATCAAAAATAGAAGCAGAGCAAACAAGTACCTCAGAAACATCAGAGGTTGGACCAGGTGCCAACGTCCCCTGCCAACCTGTCACACCCGATCGGGAAATAATTGAAAAAATCCGTCGTCAATTCAGTGCATAAATAATGGAATAATAATTATTATGAAAAACGTCAGTCAGAATTTGACTTTGATAAATTGTTTTTACTGACAAGGTCATTGTATCGTACGGAAGCCCATTTAGGACCTATCGAAAAATATCTTTGAATCCGATATAACGAATTGTCGAATTTGTTATAACAAATTTAATTTGTTATAATAATTTCTTTGAATTCGTTATAATGAATTCAGTCTGTTATAACAAATTTGTTGATTTCGTTATAACGAATTCAAAAATTTGTTAATACGAATTAAACTCGTTTTAACAGATTCTAAAACTTATTATTACCAATTGAACTCAATTAAACGAATTCCGTAATTTGTTATAACGAATTAAATTCGTTAAAACGAAATCGACAAATCGTTATATCGAATTCATATATATTTATCTATAGATCCTGATTATTGGTTAATTCGTTATAACAAACCTTGGAATTTGTTTTAACGAATTTAATCTGTTAAAACAAATTTAAGAATTTGTTTGAACGAATTTAATTTGTTATAACAAGTTTTGAATTCTTTTTAACGAATTTGATTCGTAATATAACAAATTAAAGAATTCGTTATAATGAATTCAACAAATTTGTAATAACAGATTAAAATCACAATAACTAATTCTTAGAAATTGTTATAACGAATTAAATTCGTTATAACAAATTCGACCATTCCTTATATCGGATTCAATAATATTTTTCGATAGGTCCTAAAAGGGCTACAGTAATATTGACCATAGAAATTACGAAATGATGACTTTAAACGGGTATTGATATTCTTGTCTCATCAACTTGTTAGGCAATAATTTACCTTGTTTTACAAATTTTTCATACATCTTTTGATGAAATACACTTCTATAAATTGATCCTCATTTTGACCTTACAGTTTGATTCCCTATCACAATCGTCAAAGTGAGGGAATGATAATATATAAATTCTGAATTCTGAATTCTGCATACTCTCGGACTAATCCTCAAGGAACATAATCTGTGAAAGTGAAAGCACCCATTTTCTTTTATCAAAATATCCAATAGCATAGTTATATATAATAATGAACAATGAAATCTTATTTCTTAGGTAAAGATAAACCTAACAGAACTACGTTTGATAACTACTTTTAGTATAAAGAAATATATAATGGAAAATTTGTGACCTAGACGCCAATAATGATTATTTAAAAAAAATGTTTATCTATGTTCCTACATTGAAGGTAAAATGTTCAAAATCTCTAAATACCGTTGTTATCAACTGAAATATTTAAGATTCAAATGACTTAAGTATTTGGTGACACAGTATAGATAAAGTCACTTTAAAGTAATCTCATTTCATGTGAAATATATGTACAATTTAGGGAAGAAGGCAGGGATTGGTTGGCACGGGGGAATTATTTCCTTTTTTATGATGAATTCCACTATAACATTTATCCATATATCCTATTACGTATCACATTGTGACAAATCGTCTCTGCTTTAATCTAACTGCAATCTGTACATATCTTTTTCCTGAAATACAAAAGACGGAAAACAGCTTTTGAATTCATCATCAAGTCCATAATGCTCCATTTTGTTGACTTCTTAGAAAAAGAAAAGTTTTAGAAATCCATAAAATGACATAAACATACAAATAAAATCTTAAATTTTGTATATTTTCCTTTTATATTGGACTATTTTAAACTTATATCTATAACTGATATACCCTTCCAGGCAAATCAAATGTGACATGCAGATTACCTGGGTATTTATACACTGGAACCATGAACGTGACAAAATCCGGGCTTTCATGTTAGCGCTGGGATGCCCAAACTCCACACGAACACACGTATGGTAGTTTGAGTCATGCAATAAAGAACTATTGTCGCAACTTTGACAGGGAAGAGCCTTGGTGCTTCACAAATGATTCTTCAATTCGATTGGAATTATGTGATGTGGATGTATGCGGTTAGTTAATTCTAACGCTTATTCAATTCAAATTTAAATATTTACATCCACTGAATATTTTCTTCTTTATTTCTTAAGAAAACCCATTGCGTTCATCCCTGCATAAACTACATTAGGCATATCAACTGTACAGATTTCTTGATCAGTGGCCGTTCCATCAATGAAACGTACAAAGACGTTCGCATCATTAACACAATAATTAATATTTTTAATCCTACTTAAAATGATAATTTAAACAGATATAAATATAAACAATAAAATGTCTTTCTTTGTTTGTTGTTACTGGAATGAACGGTCGCAGCTATTGCAGAAAAAATTTACATAACCCGCTTACGCTGGTTATGTATTTTTTCTGCAACAGCTGCTTCCGTTCATTCCAGTAACAACAAACAAAGAAAGCATTTTTTTGTTTAAATAAACGCGTGTAACCAATCAAGGACTATTTCTTAATTGACACCGAGTCGGTATTATTTCAGCAATACTTCGGCAACAAAATCGATATATGAAATCGTAACATTTGATAATCATGGCATTTTTTATTAAATAATCAAACAATTATTTACGCACATATGTTTCTTACAAATGTGCACATTTATTGCAAGGCATTCATGTACATGGAACCATTACAAGTCGTTTGTTCTGATGTAATGCTCCCTGCATGATTTCTTGTGTACTTTTTATGCCCCCGTAATCGACTATTCGGGAGTAATTAGCCCTGTGTGGCTGTCTGCCAATTGGCTTAGCTGTCTGTTTGTCCGCAAAAACTGTAACCTTACTCATAATCTTTAAATGGGTGGGACTTTGGCTGTCATATCTCACAGGTGTATTTCTTGTGACAAGACATTTCTTCGGATACTTTTAAAATTTGACTTCTTGGTCTTGTAGTTTGATTAATTTTTACAAAAAAAAAGACACTTTAACTTTGATCATAAAGTTTGAACAGTTGATTCTAGGGCTTTCACACTTCACAAGGTATTGTGACAAGAGCTTTCAATGGGTAAACGTATACCTTAAGACTTAAGCTTTTGACAAACATTTTAGAAACTTAAACCATATCTTTTCAACAGTTAGAAATAGGACTTTCATACTTCTCAGGTTTATTCCTTTTGACAAGACCTTCCTTTGGATACCAATAATTTTGACCTTTTGTCCTTGAACGTTGAAATTTGACATGCGTTTGAGAATTTCGACCCTTGCCATAATTTGCGATATGGGGGCATAAGTGTTTCACAATAAATTTTGCACATCTTATCATGCAAATTAGTGATATGCATGAAACAATTCTTATACATTTGAATGTTATATGAATATAAACCCTGTTTTTTCCCCTGCTGATTTAATTTTAGTCTATCTATCTGTCTGTCCGCTCGTCTAGCTGTCCGTCTGTCTATATAAGTCCTTAGGTTCCCGCCCACCCTTAATAAAGATCTGTACTCGACATCCCACCCCCTTTCGATTGTTCAATCATTTTTTAAAAATATACTTTCAGATACACCTTGCCTCAATCTTAGTATGTATGCACAACATCAAGTTATTCAACATTGCAGAAATCAAGTGTTCATCTATCGGAACTGCAGGTATATTTAAGAAATCACTGTCAGCTTTTGGGGGGATATGCAAGGGTACAAACAGTAGTATGAACTGTGTAATGATCTGAATGTAGGGCGAAGTTCGTTTTGCAAAACCCATTATGCATGAATTATCAAACGGTCCCAAAGTTTGCCGTTGATTTCAATAGTACATTGAACAAATTATACAATAATTCCTTATTTACATTTATATCTGAAAATTCTTATTTACATTTATAACTAAAATAATGTTTTATTTTTAAAAAGCTGTATTGTAGATTTTATGTATGAAAGGCATAGCCTGTCAATTTCATAGTCCCTGTCCACTGACATTATTCACTCAGACTTCTTCAAGAAATTGAAATGCATCTTTGACATCTGGCCTTTTACGTTGTGAAATAAGACTTACATTGTAAGTTGTAAATATCGAGAAATAAACATACTAAGCTTTTAAAGAGATAATACAGAGAAAATAACTGATTATATGAATAATGATTTAATTTTGTTTGTATTCTCGCCTCTCATTGGTTGACTTCCAAAAAGGAACGCAAAACATTTTGTATAATCTGGTTTGGTATGGGGACACACCCCCTTGACGACCAGCTTAATCATCATATCCATGCAATTCCCTCATTTCCAGTCCTCGGAATCCATCGAAAATTCCAGATTTAATAAATGTACCTTCAACTTTAAACAATTAATCGTTCTTACCTCATGTAAACAAACATCATGGCTGCTAGATCTGTGTATCAGTTATTACCTCCCCTCGCTTCAAGTCACTTCCGTTACTACGGTTGTATTATTGCGCAGTAAATTTGAACTGATAAAAAGCAACATAATTTTACATCAAAAGTTGTTTAATTATTTTAAAATTAAGTTATAAGGAATGACTCTAATTCTTGGCCATATTATCGAGTATAATCTGGTTTTGGTCAGTTTACGCTTTTTAAGCACTAAGCGCAGTGCAAAGCGCTTTCTGTCAGTGTAAATCTACTTCCGTTCGCGATCAAGCGCCACTATAAGCAAGTCAGATAACTCCATTTGTTGTTCTAAAAATATGCAACTGAAAATCCCTGACACTCTTTCGGCTATTTTAGTGTACTGCTGCGTTACGTGCATTTCTAATAATAGGAAGCAATTAGTAAGGTAAAGGGATATTCCACAGTTAGTAAATAAAAGCAGTTCTTATCATGCTCTTCTCTATACATTGTAGTTCATTTAAATCATGTCGGTACACATTACTTTTGTACCATGTAGCTAACAATTGCTTCATCTATGGCGCAAATACTTCATTAAAAGCAGCACATGTATATTATTTACCATATACATGTAATATAGTGATTGAATAAGTACATAATTTAAAACTCAGATGGGATTTTAATAATTAAGTTTTTTTAAAATCTCAAACTGGAAGTGAGTAACTAGTATTCAGTAAAAAAAAATTGATTAACAATGTACTACTTACATAATAAGGTGTGTTCTACATAACTTATATCTATATAAACTATCATTTTTTTTTTCTTCTAGACCTTTACTTCAGGCAATGTAACTAAAACAAACCTTCCTTTTAACACCTAGCACCATGCTGAGAGCTATCAGTGAAGTTGATTTTCGCATCTTAGTATCAATTAGTAACAGATTGCAATGTATTCATTGACTCTTTTGTTAATGTTTTTACTTGTGTTGTACTCTATACATGTACTTGTATCATATGGGTAAAACATATTATGTAAATAATTCGAAAGGAAAGGAAGTTTCTGTGACTGTATAGATATGTAGGGCATGTGGTGGCTGTGTTTTCAACGAATCCATTCAAATAGCAAAACCCTTATTTCTCGGAATATTGTGCTTTACAATAATGTGTGTAGTATGCAGGATATGGCGAAATTGCTTAAACCTTAATAAATGTTGTTAGCAATGGACAGGAATACTACAGTAGGGCTAATGAAATGTTCAGTAAAGGAAATTAAGGAAGAAATAGTTTATGTAAAAATGTACCTCATCTGTGTTGCCGGTTCTTAATGAAGACAAAATAAAAACAGAATAAAACAATGTTGTATACCTTCATGAAGATTTATTAATACTTTAAATTAATACTGTACATGTATTTTCTTTCTTGGTCTCTTGAATTATTTATCATTGAAATAGCAGAAAAATTCTGAGCAATTATTTTCAGTATTCCTTTTCAACTAGCACAACAATGCTGTAGATATGTTTTTCCTCTCAGCATGCTTTGTATGGTAGTGAAGATCATACATGGTGTAAAGCATCAAACATCCGTAAAAAAATATTGAAGCACTTTAAATTATTTTAACAATAGTCAAAAATGCTTTTGGGGGTTTAATGAATTTTTTTTATTCCAAAGAAGAAAAGTGAAAAAAATTTTGTAAAAAAAGCAATTTTTACAAAATAATGAGTAAAACATATTGTGATATCAACACAAATGTAACTGCAAATACGCCATAAATCATGTATTTGAAAATCAAAGATTAAAGGATAGCATTGAAAGATAAATATATCTTTATACTCAAATGTATATTTACAAATGTATCTCTGACAAAAAGGGCATTAATTCTACGGATGTTCATTTCATCTACATAGAGTTTTGTCGATGTTACAAACATGATGCCAATCTTCAATTTGAAACACTCAGAAACGCGGAATAAATTTGTTATTAGAAATGAGCACCAGAAGATTTTAGCTTTCAGTGTTCCACACAAATGAGAGGAATTTTAACGACATTTTCAAGTGTTCAAATCTATTTCAAAATATACATTTTCCAGCAAATGTAAAGCTACATTTAAACTCGATTTGCAATTTATACGCAAATATTACCTCTAAACGATTTCTACAAGGCGATGGGGAAAGAAAATATTTTTACACTTGGAAATATTTTCTTGCAATTTCATGTATGTGAAATTGCATTGATTGATCTTTTGACAGAAGAAGAAACTGTAAAATGCTTAAAATTAAAAGGCATAAGACAATGTTGAATTTCATAATCCAACGGGAAGTTTTCAGGGCTCACATATTTAATTACATGTATGTACCAAACAACTGTGCTCGCCCTAGCGCTGTCGCACTGTCAACATGTTGCTTAAAATTCAATACAACAGGAAATTCAGATTCAAAATAATTCTTATGAATTTCAAAACAATATGCTTAGCGCTTCCCAGTACTTTCAGTACTTTGATTTATAATCCGCTTCGCGGATTAACTGACCCAAACCAGATTATAATCCATAATATGGCCAAGAATTAGAGTCATTCCTTAAATAATTCATCAATAAGAAAAAATAAAAAAAATGTATAATAATATGAAGCAAACATTGTCAAAAATTATACGTGAAAAGAAGAAAACACAGGAAGAAACAAGACCTTTCAGTTAAAACTGAAAGACGTCTTTCAGTGACTTTTCAGTGGCCATTCAGCCACTGAATGGCACATACATTTCATTGACCTTTCAGTTGCCTTTCAGTCACATTTCAGATACCTTTCAGTCACCATTCAGCGGACATATTTCCGTTAACTTTCAGTGACCTTTCCGTCAACTTTCAGTGACTTTTCCGTCGTCTTTCAGTGACCTTTCCGTCGACTTTCAGTGACCTTCCTGTTGTCTTTCAGTGACCTTTCCGGCGACTTTCAGTGACCTTTCTGTTGTCTTTCAGTGACCTTTCCGCCACCTTTCAGTGATATTTAATTTTAGTCTCAACTTAGCGATTTTTTTCACTAGCTTATTAATTTATAATTAATTAGATATTTTTTTTTCCTTATCAATGAAGCAATATTTTGACTAAAGATTTATTATTCAATCTTATTTGAGTTTTTTACTTATCGTAATTTAATTCGCGTACCTAAAAATATGTCTAAATAATATTTTAATTTTATAAAATAAATATTTATTCAAAATGATATATAATTTTCCAATTACAATTAGAAAACACAATTTCGTCAAGTGATAAAGAATGATGATCCGATAATCGAATCAAAATTTACATGAATGCCGAATAACATCCTATAGTGCTTATACGTGAATTTTTCAGAGAAATATCTATTTTTGATTAATGAGACAGAATTACTTATATACCTGATCAGTTTCGTTTCTTAATTAATGGTCAAAACCGCAGGATATTTTAGCTTTTGAAAGACATCATTTTAAAAATCATTTTACATGAATAGAATAAATCATTAATACATGCCTCTCGTAGAAAAAACTAAATATTGTAGATTTTAGCTTTTTAAAATGATATTGTTTTAAATTCATTCTACTAAGTTTCTAGATAGAGAATTTACAACGATCTCATATTTATAACTGACACAGGAACAGGTGCCCGTAGCTGATAATTGTCATCATCCCGATAGGAGATGTGTAGTAATCAGTCTGCCCCAAAAACCCGCGCAATTAACATAGAATATACAAAAGATATACAAGATATATACACATCGCAGCTCCTCGATACAACAGGTGAACCGATTGTTCCATCGATTTCTACAAATTGATTGATTTTAATTTATAACTAGATAACAAGAAGCCGTGGCTCAATTGGTTAGGTCGCGGACATGCAAGCAAGAGATCCGGGTTTGCTCCCGGTGATGTGCGAGATTTTTTTTCTTGCATTAATTTTTTTCCCCAATTTTTTTTATTCGGAATTAGATAAATTTAATGCTATTATACCAGAAAAAATTGAAATAATTTTTTAAAGTTAAAAAATAAGCTGATTATTCAATAAAAAGATGCAACTGAATGATGGCTGAAAGGTCACTGAAATGTATGTGCCATTCAGTCGACTGAATGGTAACTGAATGATCACGGAAAGGTCACGGGAAAGGGTCTTTTCAACGACCTTTCAGTGACCATTCCGTGGGCATTCAGTTACCATTCAGTCGACTGAATGGTGGATTTTCATCCTGTGAAACACTTTCTGTTTCCTTCAACTCGACATTAAGATACATGCATATCGACGATGTATTATCAATTAAAAGTGATAAAGTCCATTCTTATCTCGATACGATATATCCCCGTGAACTTGTAATAAAAGATACCACAGAGTCTAACATATATGTTTCCTATTTAAATATTTTACAACAGACGGAAATTGAAATCGAACAACCAAACTTTCAATGATAGACGTGATGACATTAACTTTTCAATCGTCAATTTGCTTTACTTATGCAGCTATATACCTTAATCACTTGCATATGGATTATGTCAGCAAAAACAATCTATCAATAAGTCAAATGCTGTCTGACTTTTAGCATCCTAATTGTTAGACCATTTTACACACTGAATTGTGGATGGATTTATCCGTTATTTCCCAATCATGAAAAGGAGAAAACGCTGGGTGTGACCGGTCGGCAGAGGATTCTCACACCTCCATGGCACCTGATCCAACCTCTTATGTTTTTTAGGCCCGTGTTTTCTCCGCTCCTATTTTGTATTGTTCATCATCACCTGCATATGCAGTTTATATATCTCAGTTGATTCGATACGCAAGAGCATGCCCTCGAATAAACAATTTCTAAACCGAGGTAAATTTTTGACAAGTTGATGAAACAAGAATATCAGCAGTCTCAGGAAATACAATTTATCATTGTTTCAAATGCTGACTGACTTATACGAATTGTTAGTCCATTAATTTTAAACTATAAGCTAAATTAACGACGGATGTTTCCTTTATTTCCCGATCTTGACAAGGAGAACACGGCGGGTGTGAGCTGTCTGCAGGGGATGCTCACTCATCATGGCACCTGATCCCACCCCTGATCTCCATATATTTCATTAATTGACTTTTGAGCTTGAGTCAAATGCTGACTGACGTTTTTCATACCAATTGTTAGTCCATTATTTATACACTGAATTGACAACGGATTTTTTCCGCTATTTCCTTATCATGACAAGGAGCACTACGCGGGTGTGACCGGTCGGCAGGGGATGCTCACTCCTCCATGGCACCTGATCCTACCTCTTATGTTTCGGGGGTCCATGTTTGCTCTGCTTTAATTTTGTAATTTTGTATTTTTTTTTATGGACTTTGAGATTGAAAACTGTTCGTTATCTCCATATCCTTTTTGAATACTGTTCTCTAACTCTATATATTTCATATTTTATGTACAATTCCTTAATTATAATACTTTTGAATCATTTAATAAAATTACAATAGGATTAAAAGGAAGTAATTGTATTGTATATCTCCTGATAATCGCAGGTATATTTCTTTTAGTGTTATATCTGAAATAATTTCATAAATTATGTTAATTGGAACATTGGAAATACACATATTTCTTAAATACTTTTCTTTTTCGTGATTTGTTATTTATTTGATTAAATTGCTTGTTTTAGATACAGTGTAACATAATTTAATTTTATTTTATTAACATCAAATAGCATACAATGTCAGATAGATATCGAAGACATGATATTAATTATAGAATGAATTTTAATTCATTATTCAATTTGTATAAATTTGTTGACCTAGCACTATGATAATTTTTTTTATTGACCATATATCTTCCTGTGAAAAGAATGTTGCTTGCAAAATGTAACATTTTCTTTTGTTAGAAACCGGAGATAAACATGTCACAAAAACATCCAAATACAGAACATTATCGGTGCAACTTTAATTTCAAATCTTAGTTACTGTACTTTTTCATCTTTCTTTTTCAGTCAGCTATGGAGATTTCTGACCTGCTTAAAGCAACAAATTGAAAATATCACTTTTGTCAAATGTTCACATATTCCTCTTAAAGCTATCGCTCTTCAAGTACAGGATATGGTAGAAAAAGATCTGGGCTGGAAAATTGACGGCTGTAAGTAGTAGATGTATATTTATGTCTATTATGTGTAGAAAAAAATCACTATACATATAAGAAGGCAAAGAAAAAAAGCTTAGGTTATCTGCTCATAAAAAGTTATTGTCATTTGATTCAAGTAAAAATATAGCAAATATTCATTGTTAACAAAAAGATGGAAATCTGATATTATCGAAGCACTATGTTACTGGACAAAGACATTTTAGGCAAATATATATAGATTCAAACTATAAGCAATACAGATTAGTATAATTTTCTAAGGATAACCTATAAACGCCTAACCATTTTTTTATTTCCCCCGCTTGAAAGTTGGAAGGTATATAGTGATTGTTATGTCCGTCCATCGGTCTAGCCGTCCGTTTGTCTGTTATGCATTGTACCCATAACTCCTATTGTACCACTAAATGAAATTTAAGGAGACATTTACAGATTCTTTTGCTACTTAGTGTCATTGTGCACCTCCTACTTTATTTTTTGAGTGGAAACATATTTGGGTTTCCGATAGCAAAACATTGACCTTTCCATTTTTTCAATGATATTGAAGGTTACCCACCTCTTATCTGCAACTCCTCCTATGCCACATAATTGAATTAAATGACACTTACACAGATTCCCTTTTACTACATAATGTCATTGTGCATTTTGATCCGACACTTTTTTGGGGTCTCCCAGAGTGAAAAAAAAAAAAAAAAAAAATGCCATTATAATCATGTGGGAGGCGAGGTATCATTTAATGAGCTCAGTGCTTAAGTACCTCTAATTTTTTCTATGATATTATTATTATATATAGCTAGGCACTTTAACTCTGCGAAGTATATATATTGGATTAAATCTCATGAAGTATCTTTTGCATTTATAACTAAAAAGATCTTAGATTTTTAAAATACAATGTGGTAATAAATATCACTGTATGTATATTTATATGACGTCCAATTTGGATTATACGATGACTGACAGCAACCCTTTTTTAAAAAGAATATTGTCGTTTTATACAGCGTTTTGTTAAATCCTGTCGTCAAATTAAAACTAATTTATCATTGTATAAACTGTAAATGTACATTTAGCACAACCAGTTTATTTATACTTTGTCAACGATTGCCATCGTATGTTTGGTATTTATAAGGAAGTAAATAAAAGTAGGGCACACAGGTACATCGAAATCCTGAAATTTCATAAACCATAAGAAAATTTAAAAAATCGCCACCGTGAAAGAAAACAGTCGAAAATAGCATATTTTCCAATTATTTTAATAAATATCAAGTTTTATAACTCGTTTTTTTCATTTTTTTTTAAATATATTTTTCTTCTATTTTTGCCTCCTCTTTCAAGAAACATTTAATCCGAATTTACTTAAATTTTCATAGACAGCTTTGTACAAAAATAGCATTTAAAAAAAAAATTATTTCATCTCATTTGTAATACGCACATGCATTCAATTTTTCACTAATTAACATCTCAAGCTCCCTATGCTTAATATATATTTAGGAAATATGGGCTTTTTGGATGATTTGATTATGTACCAACCCGTTTTACATCCCAATAAAACTCAAAAAATGATACCTTATTACTTATATTTACATTTGTGACTTATTCATGCTTTAAATTTGCCTGATTGTGACTAATAACGTGTGAAATGCATTATTTTTCAAGCCCAACGGCATGTATGTAATCCACTGAACGCGCGTCGACCCTTTATGACGTCACTGAGAAATTACGTCGAACGTTTATCCATACAAACATGTATGACCTCTTGACCCCGTACCTGTATTTATACAGTAATAAAAACGCTTGCTTTCAGTAGTGTTACATAAAGGAAAACATTTGCAAATGTAAATGTAAAATTATAATTGAATAATATTATACTATTTTAGTATTAAGATTTTTCAATGTTTACCAAAGTTAAACAAAATTATTTTTTCTGTTCGCAATTAATACATTTTAAAAGATGGTTAAATTTGTTAATATTCCAATATTCTACATTTTTGTCGTTACAGGCATAATTTCTGCTTGCAGCATGATACTTAGTTCAGAATATAAGCAAATAAACATCATTAAGGACTTTGTAAAATCCTGCAATGGACGATTCAATATAGAAAAGGCAACAGATGAAGAAGAATTTTGCAGGTATATTAAAAGGGATTTGTGTGTGTTGCTAAACTTAGCAAAACATTATATCAGTCGTGGAATTCAACGATTCCTTATATCTGTAGTTGTGTTGTAAAAATAGGTACATTACATTTTAAACATTAAATGTGGCTCATTCAAACCAATTGAATTTTATGTAAAAGAATAACTGCATGAACATGATCCAATTTTGTGTAAATGAAATGCATTTTGATAGATATTTTTGCAATGAAACTTAATTATATATGCATGAAATAACACATAAAGACTAGTATAAATTTGAATGTTGATAATTACATATTTTCCTATATTTAGACTGTACGATTTCTTAAGACAATTTTATCGAAAAATGATATAATTTTTCAAATGTGCAAGAGATACTCACTCCTTCATGGCACGCAGTTATGATAAGGCTGTCTGAAGGCTTAAATGCCTAGAAAATAAACATATCATTCTGAGCTAGATTTTAATGTTAATGTGTGATCCTTGTTTAAAATTGCAGACAACTTAAGATAATAGTTTAATCAGGTTTTATTTTTAAGTATTTATATGATTTCACATGACTGTATTGATTACGTGATGGAGATTTGTGATATTCACGCAAAAATCGCTTCGGCACAAGTGCAAAACAAAATTATTGTGCAAAGTTTATTACATAAATCAATTTTTCGTGATCTCTAGTACATAGAAAGTGCTGGCGGAATGTTTAATCTTTACTCATTTAGAATATATTTTACGAGAAATAAAAATTACCAACATAAGAAGGGGTATTTTCCACACTTCATCACGATTTATACAAAAACGGATAAACTACACACAATCCCCCAGCAATATTCAGTTAGAGGACTTACTTCTCTTGTAGATTCACACAGAATATCTTCAATGTGTCCTTGTAAATCACTTGTGCCAGTCCAACATAAACACGAGTCATAAATTCTAACTCTGTCTACGGCCGTGTAAGGGGAACGTTTCACACATAATTTTTGCTATTGTTTGAATATGTGCATATTGGACAAGCAAAAGGGATAGTGATATTTGAATTTCAAATGTTCAACACCATAACAACACACTCGATCTTAAAAAACAATCCTAACACTTGAATCAAGCAACAAGTCCTAAAAAAAATCTACATGCCATGTTAAAATAATGACATTTTCCCCGTCATGTCAGCTCTAGTATGCAGTACTTCACTTCATATTCTATTATGACGTCATATCTTGGTAGTTCAGAGAAGTTAGTACAGTTTGAACAGTTTGATATTTTACGGGCAGCCTTATCCTAGTTGCGCGCCTGATACTACCTCTGATGTTTTAGAGGTCAATTTTTGCTCTGCTCCTATTTTGTATTGTTCTATGGACCATTGAGCTTGAATCCCATTCTTTATCTCCATATATTTCATGTAACACATATGTTTTGCTGTTTGACTGACATCATTCAGGTTCAAACGAAAGTATTCCAATAATCCAAAGAAAGGATCTTTATAAAGGATAAAGAATCCATTCCAAAATCCTTTCTTAAAATATAATGCAATTAATTGCAAATGTATGCACCCCTGTTGAACCAGTCAAACTATTGTTATATTTGTATTATCATTTTTGACTATCTTGATTTAGAAACTGTTTTAAGTATAGCATACTGTTGAGTATCGAATCAAATGGGGGAAAACTTCATATGTAAGTGATAACGGCATATCTCTAAATAAAAATAATAAGGGAAGTTAACAGTCACAAATTTAAGAAATGGTTTTCATCATATATGGATACTTAAAACTGTGGAATAACTTTCACCAAGAAAAATAGTATTAATGTATGACTTTTTTAAAAACTTTATACAACCACTCCACAGGATATAGTTAACACTAGACCTTTTGACATCATAGTCAACAGTTTCGTTGATAAAAGTGGAACAAGCATATTTGCATTCTTATGCCTAGGTCACATTTAAGCCGTTGGTCGGGCGAATAAATTTTTCTGATCTTGTCGGCTGAAAGAACATGATCGGCCGATACAGTATCGGGCGACACGGAGCAGTCACATTAATTTCTAGGGACACCGATGACTTCGACAAATAACACAAAAAATCTTTTTTCTTTAGAATTCAGCAACATTTTTTAGTAAATCTATATTCAGATAGGTAACGTGAGTAATGTTTGCAAGGCAAAGTTGAAAATGTGTGCAATATTTTGTATGGAATTGCATAAATATGACAAATGGTGCATATCTAAGCAGCAAATAATACTTTAGATTTCTTTATATCTGACGGATTAATTATTCATGCTATTTCCGTTCAAAAAATATATATCAATCCAAGCATCAAAATTTTGTTTGTGTTATGTATACTTACTAGGTTAAATATTCACAAGTCGGCCAATCGTCGTCCGATCATCGAGCTCTGAGCTACAGTTTGATTTTAAGCGTCGGCCGAAATTTTAAACACCCTTATTGTCCAACGACGGACGACCGACTTTATAACTTAACCGCCGATGGTCAGACGATGATCGAAGGTTGGTCGACGGATAACATTACTTGAAGGAACCGGCCACCGACGCATAAAAAATTATAACTTGGACCGATGGACACAAAATTGGTCGGCCGACAAAGAAAGAGGTCAAAATCGGCCAAGACAATGGCCGATGAACTGACGACTGTCACCCGAAGAATCCCATTTTTGCTTCAAAACCCGTCGGCCGTTGGTCGTTTTTGGAAATGTGACTGGGGTTTTAGTTATTGGTCATCTGCAAAACTGTTTTGTTCAAAACATTTTACTTAAATTTCTACTTTTCTACTTAAATTATTTTATAACAGAAACACGCAGCAACTCCTTCATTGTGTAATTTCATTGTCAACATGGGGAAATGATTCAACCTGTCTTGTTAAGGACAAGCTTCGTTTGGTCAACACTTACTTCAAACACAACAAATTCCTTGCTCCTTCAATTTTTAATTTGGAAACATGTAAGTGTACACTCATTACTGTAGGTGAACATCGGTAATCCAACTTATAATCATAATTCTCTTTCTACTGAATCAGATGAGGATACATTTTAACCACCGATTATGTATCTTTGCTTGTGGACAGTCTTTCCCCGAGGATACTTGTCGTTAGGAACCTATTCATTCATGAGTACACAGAATTACGATATGAAACTGGCAAATATGATACAGTATAAAAAGAGGTCACTTTTTTGAAGGGACACATACTCAAAGAATTCATTCGGTGCCCTTCAGATATAATCCTCTAGGATTTAAAACATATTACATATGTCATATGCCATATGCGAAGTAATCAGATTCCCAGTTTCTGGTATAAAACCTACAGTGTATACAAAACATTGAAAGACTGTTAAGTCTCCATTAGAGACATATTGAAGATTATTTTTCCAATTCCATGTCTTCTATTTCAAAATGTCTTGCAAATAATATTTCAAATCTGACGTTTTAACCATGACAACTTGAAATTCTTGTTTCATCAACATTTTTGTCAATAATTTACTAGTACCTCGTTTTAGGAATTGTTCATGCGCAGAGCCTATTATAAAGCTTGCACCAATTTTGATACATTAATTTGAAAAATATCATCAGTAAACAAATATTTTTTTTTACAATAAAACGAGTATCATGCACGCAAAAAAGCTGCAATGCTAAGACTTAGTATTCAATCTCATTATTAGACTATGATTTTATATAATTATTGTTGTTTGGTCAGAGTGATAGTTTACCTATTCTATGAGGGCATCATTCAACTATTCCGAAGGTTGTTGACTAAAAATGTATCAATTGTTTGTAAAATAATATAGGATAATATTTTAATTAAATCCGAAATAGAAAAAAAACAATAAATGCTACTTTGAACATGAGTTCCAATTAAAAAAAACGCAAATGTTATATATTTTCTGAAGGTTTCGTAATACGATAAGGAATTTAATATCTCAGATAAGAATCATTTGATCGTCATTGTTATATGATGTTAATGAACACAAATCTTCAATATTTCAACTCAGGTTTTACACGATACCTGTCAGAGTTTCCATTCTCAGGGGAAAGCTATACTGGTATGAATAAACATTTACTCCTTTGTTTAAATGCAGAGTTAATGATTCGTATTTGTGTAAAAGAATGTTCAACATCATAGTTTTATACATGCAATGAAACTTGATACAATAATAATGGTTTTTTTTTAAATTTTTAAATTGATCCAGTTTCTACAGAGAGAAATGTAGTTACTTCTACAGAGATTAAAGAAGAGTCAACGATTGTTTATCACATGCAGTACTTTTGTATGTAGGATACCACAATCAAAACAAATATTTCTTCACGTTTTAAACGAAATATCTTATTCTTATGAATAACAGATACTGGCGCGAAACAATTCTTTTGTCTGGTTGTACTTACAATTAATTGCACTGTATTTCTTCTTTTCTAATCAGTGGCTGCGGGTTTTGGCGCTGTGATCCTCATCGTTGTTAGCTTAACAATCGTCTTAATCAAAATAAGGTTTGTAGTAATGTACATGATACTAGTTTAAGAAGGATTCTTAAAAAATGGGTATATTAGTATTGGATTGTTCAACTGTCGGACGAAGTATTATCCAAATTCGTTTTTCAAAGGTTTTAAAGTGTGTATTCTTAAACAGTTAAAGAGTTTGATTTTGCCGTGTATTTTTCTTTAGAATAAGCTAAGGGCTTACTCTTTAAGTATGATTTTTTTAGAACCTTCTTTTTTGACGACCAGTCAGGCAAGCAAGGAAAGAAGGTTAAAAAATTCATCTGCTAACATTTACTCCTACGTTTTATACATTGAAGTGACGGTTCACGGTAGCTCAGTTGGTAGAGCGCTCGCTCAGTGATCGGTAGGTCGTGAGTTTGTATCTCGGCCGCGACTGACCTAGTCGTTCTTTTCCTTCGCCATACACTCGACACTTTTAAATGAAAGTTACGGGTCCTTTTTTAGTAAATGGGAAAAATATCTAATTTGAATTAAAAGTAAATGAAAGTTATTTAAATCGAAATGCACTTAGATAATGCAAAACATTTCTATTAAAGAAAATGCAGGAAAGAGTTAACACGAATTCAGAGAACTACAGAGGCGGAGAATGCCCCATACGAATCAACACTGGCCATCTCAGGAGGAATAAACCTTGATCATGTCTATGAAACTATAGAGGAGCACGACCAAGGCTATCAACGTTTGCCTGCATCAAATCTGGTGGGGAGTGTTCCTCGTTGTTCTTCTGAATCCAATAATGAAGGATCATACATGGAACCTAACAATGCTGACGGGTCATATTTAGGTGCAATGGATGTCACACCTGCTAATGAGTATTACGATGATGTTCATCCTTACCTGAATTTTGTTAACGACACTGCCAGGATAAATAAACACAAAGTTATTTGATGCTGAAAATCTAAAAAAAAAGTCTGACAGTCAGTAGACAAAACAATTAACGAAGTGACAATTTTAGTGAAACAATCAAGGATCTGTCTTACAGTGTAATTACTTGACGTGAATTTTGTACGTTAATGGTAATCTAACATCCAAGCTCTATGTTTAACGTGATGACTTTTCAATCGTCAACTTCCCTTGTTTATGCAGCAATATACATTCTTCACCTGCATACGGAGTTTATATAACTCAGTGGATTCGATATGCAAGAGCATGCCCTACGTATGCAAAATTTCTAAAACGATGTAAATTATTGACAAACATGTTGATGAAGCAAGAATATCAGCAGACTCGTTAAAAACATCATTTCGTACAATAGCAATTTTCAATCTAATGTCAATATAATATACATGTATATACATGTATTCTAGTCAGCTTAAGATGAAAGATATCACAGGTTCTGGCACATCTGTTACGTATTTAGATATTTTGAATGAAGAAGACGTTAATAGTAATGTAACAATCATGCTCTATGATAAACGTGATGGATTTAACTTTTTGAGCCTCAGCTTCCCTTACTTATGTAGCAATATCTTCATTACCTTAATACGGAGTTTATATTGTTGATTCCATAGTTGATTCGATTAGAACATGCTCTAAGTATGAAAAATTTCTAAACGAGGTAAATTATTGAAAAACAAGTTGATAAAACAAGAATATCAGCAGTATCGTTTAAAGTCATCATTTTGCAAGGCTATTGCCGATACAATGACATTATCAGCAAATACAATTTATCATAAAGTGAAATGCTGACTGACGTTCTTTATACTAATTGCTTGACCATTATTTATACACTGAATTCACATCGAATTTTTCCGTTATTCCCCGATCATGACAAGGGGCACATGGCGGGTGTTACCAGTGAGCAGGGAATGCTAAATCCTTCATGGCTCCTGATCCCACCTCTGATGTTTTAGAGGTCCATGTTTACTCTGTTCTTATTTTGTATTGTTGTATGGATTTTTTTTATATCTTAAATACTCTTCGTTTTCTCCACATGTTTCATACAGAAACTGATCATTCAAAAAAAACACCTCAACTTAATGCAAAAAATCAAATGTTTAAAATATTTTCAAGATTTGTATTGTATAAATTAATCATTTCAAACATGATCATCTAAAATATATGTAGATAACCCGCAGTATTCATGCCCAAAACTAACCATTACTGCTTTTTTCTGGAAAATATCCAAATATCAAACAGATGGTTCAGATTCATTGTTATTTTTTATTTCAAGATCTTTTGGGACACATCAAGTCGACATTCATGTATAAATGAGAGTAACTATTGCCAAATGATTATACGACATCAAATATATTACTGTTTTGAAGACAGAGGGGAAATACAGAGATATGTAAGCTGAGCTAATATGTATTTTTTTCAAGGATCCCACATTTTTCCGTATTACCCCTCCAAGTGTCTACATAACGAATTTATCCTGTCGAAGATTTCTGCAAATCCTCCCGTAACAATTGTTAACATTGTGACGTCATTAATGTTAACATGACGTCAGGTATTCGGCTCTTTGTGTTCAAATGAAATCATCTTTGCAGTATGACACGTGGGGGGTGATAGTGATTTGATGTGTGGTGGGTAAGTCACTTGGAGGGGGGATAGTGATTTTGTGGCAGAGTGGTTTTAATAAATAAATAAATAAATAATTAATAAAGAATATTTATTTATCTCAAAGTGTTTTATAGTTATCATTATCATCATTGCACTTTTCACTTTGCATGCTACTAATTCTGACTGGCTGACCTTGTCGACCTTTGACATTACGTGTAACGTAGTTTTATTGGCCAAGGGTTTTGGCGGTAAGTTTTCTATTGTTCGATGTGATGTGTGGGGGCACTTCCTTCTCGCACGGACAGCCAAAGTTACCGGCTGTGAGATTCTGTCTCGGTACCAAGATATACATTTGGGTTTTACCATTACATTTGAGTATTAGTATACAGATCACATACAGTAAGTTATCTATTTTTCTACTTTTATGTTTTTATCTTTACGTAACAAAATTTCTTTGATTGAAAGAGAGAACGAGTGAAGTTTTGAAATAAAGTTCATTGTCTCTTGTAAAGTATTATTATCAGTAATCATATTGATTATAAACAACACTGGATAGAGATGTTGTAAATTGAACAGTTTTATTATTTTTATGATCAGCTATAATATTGTCTTGAGATTACGGCTGAACCTATGATTGTTGTTTTTATATAGGTTCTGTATAGATGTAATATTCGAGCCAGCATTTTTGTTAGTGCTCAGCCTGATTCCATAAATTGGTACGCTATAGGAATTATTACTTGTTTTTACATTTTAATATACTTTGACAAATTACTCAAAATTACGGAAATTTCTATCTAAACACGATTTTGGTAATTCTGTAATTTGTAAGAGTTATTTCCCTTTTTACGCATTCATGAATTTGGAACATTTATAATCTGTTAAATATATTTTTATTAAAATCCGTGTCGATGTATGAGGACTGCATTGAATTGAATATATTGTTTGATGTCATTTACATATTGTATTTTATTTCTTATAGGGCCGATATTTTCACTTTATTGATTGTTCATATGTGGAACGAGATCCATGGCAATAAAGAATCCATGCAACCCTATAACTGTGTTTATTCATCATATATGACACGGTCACAATTTGATGTGTGGTGGGTAGGTCACTTGGAGGGGGATAGTGATTTGATGTGTGGTAAGTAGGTCACGTAGAGGGGGCACTTTAGCAATATGATGTGGGTAGACAGCATATTGATTGATACAGTATTCTTCTCAACCAATGAAATTTCACGATTTTTATCAGTGGCAGGATAAAATCTAAATGTACAGTTTAAAGTGTTTTCTTCTCATATTGAAGTTTAAGAATGCTTCATATTAATACTAAAATAGGTCTGCTATTACAGCGACGTAATTAGGAACCCTAAGAATTCCGATAGATTGTTGGAAGATCTGATCTCCAAAAACTACATAGATTTTGTTAATGAGAAAGTGAAGCATCTTTATAATAATCAAATTCATAGTACCTAACTTGGGTGTACTATATACAATTTAACAACATGATTTTGCAATGACAAGGCCAAGTAAGGTTACAAGTTAAATTTTTATTGAAGAAGTAACTCTCGTATCTTTTATACAAATGAAACTATGATCTATTGAACACGTGTATAGGTTTTTTTTAGGTCACCTGAGTAACTCAAGTGACCTATTGCTATCTGTTTTCGTCCGTCGTCGTGTATCGTGTGTCGTGCGTCGTGTGTTAACATTTGAACATTTTCAGCTTCTTCTCTGAAACCACTGAACCAATTTCAATCAAATTTGGTATACAGCATTTATGGGTGAAGGGAAATAAAAATTGTGAATTTTATGGCCCCTGCCCCTGGGGCCAGAAGGGTAGGGTCAAAACCACTAAAATTATTGGAATCTTTAAAAATCTTCTTCTTTACTCCTGGACATTTAGCATTGAGTCCTCTACCAAAATTGTGAAATTCATGGCCCCAGGGTCAGGGGTTCTAGTGCTAGGGCGGGGCTACATAGATAATATAGTGAAAATGCATGATTTCTTTGAATATCTTCTTCTCTGCTTCTGGGTATTAAATAAACTAACTAAGTACATAGTTATGATGAGCAAATATTTCCATTTCTAATTTTTTTTCTCTGTGATAACTCTTTGAAAGTTGTCGGAGTTTATTTCTTGATAAATCTGCCGGAATGTTTATAAGCCAGGTCGATAGGTCAGGAGCTAAAGAGGCCTAATACGCATGCAAATTCCGTGCGCATCTGTCTCTGTGTCTGACGCTAAGGAGGCCAAATATGCATGTGAATCTCGTGCGGCTGCCTTTGTGTTCGACGTCAATGGGCGAGGACTATTGAAATTGACATGGAAGTCCTCGTGTGATTATAGTCTATGTCTACATTTTTAAAGTCTAAATCTACAATTTTATTTCGCAATGAAACGGAAATATAAGGAATCACTGTCTAGTTTTGAGAGTATGCCAGGAACATCAACAATACTGGGAAACATGGGATAATTTTAGCATAACGGGCTTCGCCCGTTATGCAAATTATCCCATGTTTCCCACTATTGTTGATGCCCTGGCATACCCTCAAAACTAGACAGTGATTCCTTAAGAATGCCTCTTCCAAAATTGTGATTTTTATGGCCCCAGGGTCAGGGGTTCTGGTGTTAGGGCGAGGCTCTATTAGTTATATAGTGAAAATGCATTTACTCTTTGAAAATCTTGTTATCTGCTTCTGGGTGTTAAATAAACTAACTAAGTACATAGTTATGGTGAGCAAGAGTGCCTCTTCCAAAATTGTGAATTTATGGCCTCAGGGTTAGGGTTTCTGGTGTTAGGGTTGGGCTCTATTGATTATATTGTTAAAATGCATTACTTCTTTGAAAACCTTCTTCTCCGCTCCAGGGTATTAAATAAACCATGTAAGTACATAATTATGTTGAGCAAGAGTGCCTCTTCCAAAATTGTGAATTTTATGGCCCCAGGGTCAGGGGTTCTGGCGTAAGGGGCGTGGCTCTATTGATCATATAGTGAAAATGCATTTACTCTTTGAAAATCTTCTTCTCTGCTTCTGGGTATCAAATAAACTATGTAAGTACATAGTTATGTTGAGCAAGAGTGCCTCTTCCAAAATTGTGAATTTATGGCCTCAGGGTTAGGGTTTCTGGTGTTAGGGCGGGGCTCTATTGATTATATAATGAAAATACATTTATTCTTTGAAAATCTTTCCTTTGCTCCTGGGTTTTATAACAATGATCCAAGAATATATATTTATGATAAAAAAAACGGTGCATCTAGCAAAATGGTTATTTTTTATGCCCCCCCCCTCCTGGTTCAGGGTGGGGGTGGGGGTGGGGTACATAATCTGAAAATAAATTAATGCTTTGAAATCTGCTCTTTGGTATTAATCAACCATTTATGATACAATTTGCAAAATTTTGAAATATGTGGCCCCAAGGTCAGTGGTTCCTTTGGGGTGACATGCACAACTGCTTTTAAAGTGGAAGTGCATTTTCTCTTTGTTACTCTGATCTTCCTTTGGGAATTAAGTAAATAAAGTAAGTATGCTGAGTCTATAATTATGATAAACAATGGTGCCTTTTTCAAAATTGTGAATTGCGAATTCCATGGCCTCTGGTTTAAGACACGAACCAAATTTAATTGCTTGAAAGTTGTTGCACAATACTCAGGTGACCTATAAGGCCCGTGGGCCTCTTGTTTCTTCTAAGTATAGCATTGTTGTTTTTGTCAATAGATGATTTCAACTTTGCGTTGAGCCATGCCTATCATTATATAATGATCTGTAAAATGTCTTATATATAGAAGATGTTATTATAAGTTAGACAAAAATAATTATTATATATTATACACGGTGTGTGTGCTTTTCTATAACCGAACAGCATGTTATTTCAAGCCTCCAAAATTACTCCTCTGCATCGGTAGCAATACCAAATGAAGAGAAGGGGTATGTTTTATTTATTGAAAGTGTTTGAGACTTATTTTAGAAAGTATATGTGAATGAATTTCGTTTTTAGATTTTTTTTTTCTTGAACAATTACAGATTGTCCTTAATCATGGAGAAAAATAAGAAAATCACGCTACAATCACTACGTGTATCTTGATCTAAAGTGCCGAATGTCTTGTAAGAGAACAAATGAGAAAACAAGTCCGCGAATTTTTTTATTGTAGTTGCATTTGGTGCAAAACAAAATTGGTATGCATTTAAAATCTTTATTGATTGCAACATTTTTCTTGAAAACTTATGTAACTGTAAAGAATGAAACAGATCGATGCAACTTCTGTTGTATATGTATATAATCACAACGAGTGGAAGAAAAATTATATGTAACTAAGAGAATCTGTCTGTTATAATGATCAATTTCACATTGAATAAATTATATGCCATTCAAAAAATCACAATCTTTATGCTTTTCTATTTTCATTCAGATTCTGCTTAATATTGTAGACTTTCACCTTTTCTGTTTTTTAATTATTTAGAAGGGTATTAATTATATAAGATGTTATTTTAACAGGATATTCAACGAAGGAATTGAGACTCAATTTTGATTTCCATTTAAAGATATCAATGCGTATTCCCGAAAGAATTCTTTTATCCGTTTGCCTTCGATAATCAATTCCCCTCACAAAAATACTATTATAGTAAACTATAATTAGCTATAGTTGACTATAGTATCTAAGTTAAAGCTTTGCAACTTCGATTTACTTAATTGCAAAAATAACTGTTACTTTAATTTACTGTAGTAAGAACTTTGGATGTTTGACTAGTAATAGTGAAACTTTGGAGCTTTTAATTACTTTTATAGTACAAACTTTGTATAGCAATAAAAACAAATTGAAAATTTGATTAATTATGATAAAAGCGTCATGACATTGCAGTAGTGAAATCTTTGAAGTTTTAAGAAAATTATCTAGAATCTGCACTACAAACAAAGCCTTCTCTACTATTTTGATTTAATAATATACAGTGGTCACACAAGTTTCCATCCAGAAAAGGACGATCTTCCTGCACTGTTGCTTACAATAATTCCATAATTCCATGATGAGTGAGTTCTTACAAAGACGCTGTCTCCTGTATTGACATGCGCAACAACAATTCCGGTTCCAGCAATGTCCGAGTTGTGGTAAACTTGTGTGTGAATTATTCCAAGTTCATCAGTATTTTTCACTAACTGTGTCGAGTGACGGTTAGCGCTGTTTTCTCGTATTGTCCAAGTAAATACACAAATGCCGGTTTCCGGAACGATGAATATTCCAGTTGCATAATAGTATCCATTTCCAGCGTTAGTTTTCACGACATCAAATGTCAAGATTTGCTGACCAGATATAGTCGCTGTGTTCTGAGACATGTACGCGTAAAAAGCGATGGATTTACTCTTGGAAGAAGGACATTTAAGTCTTTCTAAATGAGAAAGAAATTTTCATTTGTTATGTCCACTTTTAAATTAAGGATCTTTTACTATAGAATAGGAACAAAATTTGTAGCTCTCTACCGTCAAGTGGTGGCGTCTATATATGCGTGAAAAATTTTCGAGAGGGACGTAAAAACAACAAACAATCAATCTAAAGTATAAAGCGACTTAATTAAATGCCAACAAGTAATGAGCTCAGCTGTATCATTTTATCAGTGAATCATATAATAAAACAATTATTGCTGTTTTTTGAGGTCAATACAATAATTTAGCCATCTTCGATGTACATTATTCACCTCGCCCTTCGGGCTCGGTGAATATTGTACTCCTCAGATGGCTAAATCATTCTATTGACCTCAAAAAACAGCAATAATTGTATATCATTTATTTTAAGTATTGACCAGTCTAGTATGCATATGCAGGAACTGTGAAGTAAAATGTCCCAAATAATGTTAAAACCTCTTACCGTTATTTTTTTCGTCAATATGAATCCATTGTGAAGAAAATACTCCTTCACGTAATACTCGAGTCAATGCATTCGTTTAAATTTAAATTTTTGACTTATTTTTCGGCTTGATGTTCACAATAAAGTATATCCGAGAAAAATCATATGTTCGTATATTAAATACTCATACATACCTGTGATTTGTGTGGAAAGATGCATCAGTTGTCTGCTAAAGTTGCTTTGTTCCTTAAAAAGATTTTCCTTTGTTTCATTGACTGTTTGTTCAAAACTCCCAATACTACCTTCAACTACATGCAACCGTGTAATTAAGTCATTTTTATTGTTCTCGCTGAATGTTTTGTTCTCTGAAATAAACTTTTCTGCATAATCTCATTTTCTTGTACCAGAATGTCAATTTTATGTTTGTTGAACAACGTCTCGTTTTTTAAAATTTCCAAATATCTCTCTGACAAACTGATTGTTTTGTTTAAAGCCACAAGTTGTGCATTTATTTCTGTATGTTCCCGAGTAAGTTCATTATTTTCCCGTTTTAGAGACGATATTTGCTCCATAAGACGTAGAACTTCTGTTTCATTTAAAGGATAAATTTTGTCAAGTGTAAGACTTGTAGTGTTAGCCATTGTAGACAGCATGGACTTCCATTTTTCATTAAGTGCTGAGTTCTCTTTTTCCATTCTTTGATAACCTGACTCAAATGCCTTTACTTCATAAATTACGTCATCAAGTCTTTTCTTCATGATCTGAGTACTATTTTTGTTATCGATAGAATCAAAAACTAGCCTTTGGATTTTTTGTACCATTGAAAGGCGCACTAAGCTTTCTTGATTCAGAATTTCTCTCAAAACACTGGATTCTTTACTTGTCGTCGTACTGGGAAATAACTGAGGATTTTCAAATAAATCGCCGTTTTGAAGCAAGGATGACACGCTATCCCAAGTGAAAGAAATCATTATCACAACTAATATCCACTTCATTGCCACAAATGCCATCTTGCAATGCATAAATGCATTAAGTGCGAATGTTTCGTGAAACTTTAAGCAACGTTTAATAAATAGAATGGTAAAGTGCATATGACAACCCCCTGGAGCTAAACCGTCAATTATCTAATACACTATCCTCCAGATAGAAGGAATGTCAAAAACTTCAAGAGAATATTATTTCGTAAATCTTGTGTTAAGTTCTTTATGGAACAACACGAGATAAAGAACAAAACAGCAACAAATGCTGTTTCGCTTTTTAGTTTGACGTCAAAGACATGAAATAATTCCGCAACTATTTGTGCGAAATATTTAGTAAAAGGTACCGAACAGAGATAAACGTTATTTCTTGTCCGCTAATTATCTGTTTTTAAAACAATGATTTCTATTTAACTTTTTAACACCAGGTGTTACACAACTGTTCTATATTAAAACTACAATTTGTAAATCTGTGTAACAATATGTTGCCTAGCTGTTTCTATATTCTTTTTTTATAAAGTTCAACGGAAAAACTGAAACTCCCGTAAAAAAACTATAGTTAACTATATTTAACCATAATTTACTATAGTAAACTATGGTAAATCAAGGAGTCAAAGTTTTCGATAATTTTTTTCAATGTGTCAAAGTTTTCGCCAAAGTTTTTCAATGTGTCAAAGTTTTCGATAAAAAGTTTTTCAAAGTGTCAAAGTGATCACTATAGTGAACCAATGTTTTCATAGTGTCAAAGCTATAACTATAGTTAACTATAGTAAACTATAGTTTTTTTGTTAGGGTTACCTGGAATGAATAGTGTCTTGTTCAGCCAGCTTAAAGTTTGACAAGCATTGCACTCATTTTACACATTGAACACAAATTTTATTGACCTTAAGATACATTCAAATAAACATATATAGATAATAGATATTATATTAAGTTTAAATAGCTAAACAATGTTTACAACGGTTACAAAAGTTCGCAGACAATTTCTTTTGTAAGCAGGTTTTCCGCAAGAAAACAATAAAAAAAAACAGCTGATAAAAAAAGAAATATAAATACACTTATTTTCCAATAGATATAAAATATTTGAAGTTTTGCAATGATATATTAAAATAGTATAGAGAAGTAAAAAGTGAAGATAAGAACATGATCGTTCTCAAAAATCCTTAAGAAATATAAATCTGCGAAGAGGGCATAAAACGAAATTCTAGAGATAAGATAACGTGCCTAGGAGGAGTAAGCATCCTCAGCTGTTGACGTGTCACATCCACCGTGAGCCCTTTGAAGATGGAAGATTCCGTAAACAGAGTATAACAATTGGTATGAAACAACTTTTCATCCAAAAAAATCCTCTTCGTAAAATTTTTTGTCAGTTTTACAAGTCATTTGAATAAATCTGCAAAGATATGACTCAGTATTGTTCAGTTATTAAGAATATCTCAATAGATTTTTAAAAAGTTCAATACTGAATAAAGAAATTTCTAACATAGACTATATTGATCAAACAAAAAATTGTTGTTTATTACTTTCAAATTTTAAAATCTCATGAACATGACATTAAATGGAAATCAGAAAGTTGCTACAGAAATCTGGACAATTTAAAATAAGAATTATTTATGCTTTTTAACATGTTTGTAGAGTAACAGTTCCTTTCTATGGTACATGTATTCCTTACTAGTCTTGAATATGTTTTAGCAGTAGTAGTTCATATTTCAGGCAGAAAAAAGGATTTTTCGAACAACAGTCAGCTTTTTATCGGTTGTCTTGTCCGATTTGAGCTCTTTTTTGTCAGCCGACAAATTTTTTGTCTGTCGGACAATGTTATATTTTTTTCTGCGAAGGTGAGCGATTCCTTCAATTGAAGCGGTCATTAATTAAATAGTCTGTCAACCAACCTTCGATCATTGTCCGGCAATCGGCAGAAAGTTCTTTAAATCGGTCGACATTAGGTTTTCGTAATTAATTGACGACAGAGAAAATCAAACTGCAGCTTATCCAACTTTGAACGGGCAACTGTTGACCGGCTTAATGTGACTGCTTCACGTCCCCCTATACTACTGTGGGCCTAATCGAATCATGTTTTTCAGAGGACGATGCAAAAAAAAATATTTGATAGCCCGGCCATCGAAGTAAATGGGACCTAGGCATTACAGGTCGATTTTTATAGTATTGTTTTCTAGCCATCAACATAAAAATTCATATTTTATAGCATTTTCTCCTACTTTGAACCTGCACTTGTTCAGCTATGAGTGCATTTTCTTTCTCAAACCCATAAAGTACAAGCTACTCTACTAATTTAAGGTGTTCAGAAGAGTATATATCAAAGTTTGTACGAAAGGAATAAATCTTCTTTTAATATTCTTCTGGAAAAAAAAAAACCAAATTGATTGAAATTTATAATTTACACATTACAAGTTTTGGTCAATGCATTAAACTGTATGATAAAACATTTTACAATTTTTTTTAGAAAAAAATGCTATATATTTTTCAATTTTCTGTTCATATGTACAAATATCTTGGCAAAGAACAACAACTCTTCAGGCTATGGTGATCAACCTTTAAAGGAACTGAAATGTCTGTAATAGTTTATCTATTTTCAAAATAATTTCAACTCTGAAAATGTATTTTAAAAACTTTAAAAACAAAATAAAGAAACTCTTACGTTAAACTCAATATAAAAGTACATGTACATGTATTATATTTTGCCATCATACTGTTAAATTGTTAATTTTTCTTGGAGAATTTTGAGGAGGTCACAAGTGCATAAAAAAAAATACAAGAATTTGAAGACGACACAGGTATATCTAGATAACTATGCCTGAGTAGCAAATACTATATGTATTACTTGTAAATTATTGAGAAAAAGGTCTTTAATCAGGTCTACTCATTTTATTGTGATTCTTTTTCTTTACTGGAGACAAGAATTTGTACCCTTATGTGAGCCAGGACTTCCTCTCATATTCTTGACAATTTCACATACCGGTAATGCAAATATGAGTAATAAACACCCTCTATTCCGTGAAGGTGGCATTTTAAATAGCAATAGCCCTGTGTACAGCGTACATCATGGATTAGGTCTGTAGAGTAATTGCTATGCATAAGGCCATGTTCACTGAATAAGTTGTTTATTTCTTTTAAACGAACACTCATGAATGAAACAGAAACAATCAATTCTGGTGGTATTATATACGTCATAAATATGTTTATGTATTCTAATGCTTATAGACAAGCTCACCACAGCTTGTTTTTGCTAATTTTGTACAAGTCAAATAAAAAATAAAAATGAATAATGTTATTTATCAAAATGACGGTTAAAATGTGAACAATTAAACAAACAAGAAAGGGATCAGATTAACAAGCTTTGTTTATCAGTTACGTAAAACATGATAATCTCCCATCCTCCAAAAATGACTATATAAAAGTATCTGTAAAACAAGACAATTAAAACATCAAACGAATAAATTAGCAAAATGAAGGCACATCAGAACAAAATAACCATCATAGGAAAAAGTCAGCAAAAGGATAGCACATCAAAATAAAATAGGCAATCATCATAAGGGAAAGATTGGCAAAAAGATGGTACATCAAAAAGACAACATAACCTCAGAGAAAGATGTTAGCAAAAGGATAGTAGTCAAAACAAAATACATAAAAACAGTAAAACAAATTGAGTCAGAACTAATCAAATATATAATTTAACATGACACATTAAAACAAAATAGACGTGCCTCATGTTAGCATGCGGGTTATCGCAATACAACTGAATGACTCGTTGTGCTGACCATGTGACATTACACCTTCTATTACATGTAATCAATCAGCCATGGGGTGGTTCTAAAAATTTTAACAATTCACCAAAATAAATTCAGCTTGAAACCTCCAAATAAATTATTGCATTTAATATATAAATACAATTGTCATTCTGATAATTGTTGTTTGAAGTCGTTACACTCTTTTTGGTTGTATTGTATTTAAATGATGGATAATCGTTTTTCGACGACCAGGAATTGAAATTAGAAGCAAATGTGTTTCAACCGTTCACGTTTTGATATTTGCCTTTTTTCCATTTTGTACACAATAGAAGAGCATGACGAAGGCTATGAATATTTACCTGAATCAAAACAAGAGTGTAGTGTTCCTTGTTGCCTTTCCGAAATCAATAGCAGAGAATCCTACATAAAACCCATCAATACTGACGGATCATATTTGAATGCAATGCATGTAAACCCTGCTAATGAGTATAACTATAATGATCACTCTTACCTGGATTTGGTTGCTGACCCGTCCAGTAAAGAAGATAAAAAGGAGTTATCTGATGTTGAAAATCTCACAATTTCTGAAACTCAGTAATGAGTCAATATAAAAATATTTTCCGTGAAACCTAAACGCTAACGATAACACAGCTCGTGTCCTGTTTTGAAATAAAAAAAAACCATCTATATTTTTGTGATTTCATGTGATGTAGTATAAAAATAAAACACGAAAAATATGGAGACAAGGAACGAAATATATTTAAAGTTTGCTTTGTACACTTTTGAAAAATAATGAATAAAAAAATTACTTACAAACGTTTTTTTAGTTTTGTTGATATTGGCTTTTTTATTCTAATGATGGTAAAAATGTAAGGAAAAAAAAGAAAAAGTTTTTCCTTGATGTATAGATAATTATGGTAATAGATGCAGTCAAAATACTTCAAAATTATATTTATTGAAAATTTACTATGTTCTAGGGCCAAAAGAACTGATAATATAAGAATGAAATATGGTATATTACAAACAGTTTTCAAGCACATAACTTCAATAAAGCAAACTAGGATCAGAGAAAAGACAGACATCTAAAACATCAGAGGTGCAGGGATCAGGGTCCATAACAGGACATTTAAGAAATAAGGTATCATTTTTAAACATCTATCGGGCTATAAATACGGGTTGGTCACGAGATTAGATTCCATTAAGCCCGAAGGTCTTTATGATGAATTTAATCTCATACCAACCCGTATTTATAGCCCAATAGATGTTTTAAAATGATACCTTATTACTTATATTTACATTTGTGACTTATTCATACTTTATATTTGCCAGATTTTGACTTTTAACGTGTGAAATGCATTATTTTTCAAACCCAACGGCATGTATGTAATCCACTGCGCGCGTCAACCCTTTATGACGTAACTGAGAAATTACGTCGAACGTTTATCCATACGCACATCTATGACCTCTTGACCCCGTGCCAGTATTTATACAGTTATAGATACGCATTGCTTTCAGTAGTGTGTTACATAAAGGAAAGCATTTGCAAATGTAAATATTCTGTATTAATAACATGAACTACTATAAAAAATAATCTAGATATATGTTTTTAAGACAATACGAATACATGCTTCTTCAATACAAAAGAACCCATATCTTTTGATTGTCTACAAAATCATTTTGTTAAAAAATCACTCTCTAATTATAATTCTACACATACATGTGTAAATACTCTGGGGTTAGCAATAAAAGCATGTTGGACTTCCTCGTTGGCAATTTTCATGTAGTCTTTGAAGACAAGAGACCTTAAATTTCTAATCTAAATTTATCACTTATCACCAAAGTTTTGGTTTTATTTAAAAATCTTAAATCAAAAGAAATCAAGGAAACAACTGAACATGGGACAAAACTGGTCGTGGACACAGAACAAACCAGGATAGAGGTCTCCATACAATCAATCATTCAATCCACTTTAGACATAACGATAAAATAATGTTTAATATATATTACTCAATTGAACACACTTATTTTCTTTCGATTTTATCTATATTTTACAAAATAAACAATTAAGGAGTAGGTGGGCAGGGCAAGGCAGAAATGCAAAACAATCTACGAATATTTTGTAGAACTGTATGGCACAAAAGTAAAACTCACTGCAGAAAGTTAAAATAAAGTATGTGATGTTTTTATTTAACATACGTCAATAACATTAAGTGTACAAAAATATTTTTAAATTAATGTCAGCACAAGTACGAGTACTTGACTATCGTTCGATCATACCGACTATCGACTAATATTTTCATACTCGGTTATTCTTTAAAAAAATGCTACTTAATAGTATTTTTTAATTCAATTTAGTAATAAATCATAAACTTGTATCCGACCAATTCATTTATTAAAAGATTACTTTTCTGGTGATTAAAACTCGAGTTAAGACTTAATTGTTCAAAGTGAAATATTTGTATGTCAATTTATATTCGGCAAACATGCCCTTATAATCTACAGATTTAGTGTGAGAAAAAAAGTTACCATATATGACGGATATGTGAAAGTGAAGCTGCATTCTTTAGTGGAACATAAAATATGATTTATGATATGCCAAATCTGTAAAAAAAAATGTACACTGTAGAAGGCTTCAAGTGAAACTTTCTAGTAAATTAAACTTTGTACAAAAATACCCAAGTGCAGATTTGGGAAAAAATGTTGCTATCACAGAAATAATTATCAAGGATTGTTTACCTCTTATCGTTCAAAATGAAAGGAGGTTCAAGAATTGTTTGGTTTTGTAGATCCAAATTAAAGAGTTTCTATTTGCAATTCTGACGTAATGCAACTAGTCAGTAAGTTGTTTTATAATTGTAAATGCATGTAAATTAGAGGACAGTTTTTGGGTAACTGGATGTTTCTTCCTGATGTTTTTTTATTGTTTAAGATGGTATTCATTGTTGCACAAATTCTCATAATCAAAATCGCAAGATCTCTCTGTTTTTGTAAGAGGTATGCTTTAGTTGTTAATCAGTCACGGGTCATTGACAAAACACTTTCAAATGCCTTCATGTAATTGATTAATAATGGGTGCATATACTATAGCGTTTTGAAGAGAAAAGACAAATCCGAACTTTTGATATACTGAAGCATCTGACTATTCGAGTAAACTGTCCGAATAAATTGACATCCCTAGCTTTAATGTATTAATTCAAGTTCAATCATAAGATTACAATTTTAATAATATACATAGATAATATACATTTCTATTACTACACATGTTATTTACACAGGTAAATTGTAAATTAATCAAAAGTTCTCGGTTTTAGTTTGTGAGATGATCAGGAGAGTTTCCATCATGAGAACGATGATCTTCCCGCAGAGTCACTTAGAATGGCGCCATTACTCCATGAAGCATGTGTCCTTACGAAGACATCGTCTCCTGCAGTAACTTGCGCCACCACAATCCCCGTTCCTTCAAAATCTACACCAGAGGTGACATGTGTACGAATTACACCTTGTTCTTTTGTGTTCACCATCAGCTGAGTAGAGTGATTATAATTACCGTAGATTCGTATTGTCCAAGTGAAAACGTAAAAACCAGTTCCTGGCACAACGAATACTCCCGTGGAAGGATGATACCCGTTTCCAATATTGATTTTCACCACATCAAATCTCAAAGAATATTGAACATGTATTGATGGTGTATGCTGAGACATGTAGGCGTAGAATGCAATGGATTTCGGTGTTAGAGCAGAGGGCAATCTTTCTGAAAGAGAAATGAAGAGTTTATTATCTTTTCATTGCAAAGAAACTTTTCAAGCATTTTTTCGTAACTCAGAGAGAGTCATATACTACTTTCTGAAGTCGCATATTTATATTTTCAAACAGTAATTGGTCACATTGATTTTTAAACTGTAAATTTATGTTATAAGTCATTATTTTAAATGAAATATTTCGAAGCAACTAAGAATGTAACGTCTCCGGAAAAAAACCATGAGATACGTAAGGTAAATTTCGGTTATATATACACAAATATGAGATAAAATTACAAATAGTCAATTTACTTTATTTCTACATAAATGTACTGGATCATCAAAAGGCGACGTTAAAAAAAATCACGTACAGGGCGGGACAAAGAAAGACAAGAAGCGGGGCTTGTAGCACGTATATTGGTGGAATCAATAGCATGTAAATATAAGGAATATCGATAAGATTTTTTTTTATCCATGAAGATGATTAATCAATTTGCCTGCGTGATGATTTTATGCATGGACGACTTCGATGTTAATGCAAACTATCACCCAAGGCAATCGATTGATCACATCATGATATCGAAAAATTAATAAACCGTTATTCCTTAAATACGTCATTTTCACATTGTGACGCACCTGCGTTGATTTGTGACAAAAAAACTTTTTGATCACCCCTCAAATATTTTAGGTATGATTGAGCATCATATAATATCTGTTTACATTAAAGATACGTATAAAAGACTCAATAAATAAATTGTTTGCTTTTCAGCATTTTTCTTCGGAATCAAAAGCATAAAGAACAGAATATCATGCATGATTTCTAACCACATCCCCTGCTTGGTGTACCAAAATATTTTAGGACGTCATGTTATATGTATTAGTTAATTAATACTCTACAAATTTGTATAAACTTTTAAGAATTATCTTAAATGTGTGTTATTCATATGTATATTTCCTCATTTATTTCCAATTAATTTTTTTTAACTAACACTTAAAAAGTCTACTTTTTAATAGACATAAACGGCCTTAGAATTGGACACTAATTAAGAAAATGCTGAGGGAAAAAAAATTTAATATAATGTATACCAAAATATACATTTCATAAATGTTTAAACAAAATTAAGATGTTATAAACTTGCTTGATAAATGACAAAACAAAAGTCCGCTTTTTATGGCCAAAAAATTAGATCAATAATAAAAAAAGAAGAATCAAAGAAACAGGTTTCATTTTATTATGGTAAAGAGAATCAAGGACTCCAATCGTGTTTTATCAATTTTCATGTCTTTAAACAGGTCCATTAAAACATGAATATGCATCCAAATGAAAGACTAGCAATAATAACCATTAAGTTCGAATAGCACTAAAGGCTACTAGTAGGCTTCTTGCGTGTTCAAATGAAAAGAAAATATTGAGTACTATTTAGAAAGTATTACGTTTGATAATAATCACCTATTACCAAGGTGAGATCTTCCGCATTTTTCAGCATTTTTTGCTACAGCATTTTTGTACATACTCCCATAATCCAGTGAGGAGCAACTACAACGGAACTACAGTCCTCGGAATCATCAAGTTTGCTGTGCATTTTGCAAGAATTAATTGATTGTATTTTGTTTAACGTCCCTCTCGAGAATTTTTCACTCATATGGAGACGTCACCGTATGCCGGTGAAGGGCTTCAAATTTTGACCTTTACTCGGCACTCAGGGCCATTGAGCAGTGAGGGATCTTTATCGTGCCAACGCCTGCCGCTGACACGGGGCCTCGGTTTTTAAGGTCTCATCCGAAGGACCCGCAACTTTCACTTCAAAGTGCCGAGCGCATGGCGAAGGAACAGTTGCTACCGTTTTTAACGACTAGGTCAGTCGCGGCCGAGATACGAACTCACGACCTCCCGATCACGGAGCGAGCGCTCTAGCGACTGAGCTACCGTGAACGGTCATTTTGCAAGGAGTCACAACATTCAAATAGTTGTTTACAGGATACAAAAAGTTGAAAATTGTCGGACGAGACAAACTGTGCTTTAACTGTTTAGGCAGAAATCGTGTTGCAGAATGTCATGATCACATTTAACTGCAAAAGAACTATATGCCGTATATTGCATATCTTTGCCCCCACAAAAGTCAAATTTTGAAAAATTCTTGATATGTGCTGAATTTTATAAATTGTAAGAGAAATATAAATTAACAGATCATATTATAGTTTCAAAGTAGTTTACTGACATTTTTTGTTTTTATGACGTCACAAACTAGTTCGATTTTTGTCATTTTTTACAAAGAGGACAAAATGGACAAAATTTCAACAATTTTAGCTTTAAAATTTATAGAGCTCAAGTTTGTTCCGGAACTATATTTACATATTTCATTGATATTATCATTCTACACATAATATCAAAATATAAAGCCTGATCAAATCTGCGCTCGGTGATATTTACTCAAAATATCGACGTAAAATGTACATTTTTCAGTACAAATTATGGAAATTTTAAATTTACGTCATTTTCGTGACGTCATTTCAAACATATGACGTCATTGCTAATGAAAATATTCAGTGTTTTGAAGTCAGCATATATTCCACTGTTTAAGAACATAATTAAATATTTCTCCGCCAAGGTTTGATTTTGGGGGGCAAATATTGGTTATTACCGTATAAAGTTCTTTGTAAAAGACGTCATCATTCAACGTGATAAAAACCAAAATGAAAAGTACCTCTACTTTACATGCAAAGGCTTAACTGGATGCAAAGACCAGAGAAATCAAGAATCTACGGGACGACATGAAGAACAATAAAAGTATCATTGCTAAATTGGAACAGCAGATAACAGAACAGAGGATTTTGACTGACAGAAAAACCATGAAAGATGTTAACCGTTTACATATCCAGTTTACAAAGCTTCAATCCAAATCTGATGCACAGTTAATTGCTACAAATCAGATGGCAGCTGAAAATCAAGCTGAAGAGTTGAAGAAAAAAGAAGTTGAAGTTAATACGCGCAAACAGGAGATACAACGGCTCAAATCATCGAGAAAGATACCTCGAAGAAACTTAAGCAAGTGGGAGATACTATTCACTCAAATGTAGAGCAGCAAAGGAAAACTTCTAGGGATCAAATTATTGGTCTGAAGAGGAAGTTGGAGGCAGCAAAGAAGCTAACTGAGGTTGATCAGAAAAACCTAGAACAAAACATTCCGAGTAACTAAGAGGGGACCGAGGAAAAGATGAACATCATCTACCAGCTGGAAAGGAACGAAACCGCTACACCAATGAGGCCAACAATCTAACTCAGAATTACGCAGAAGCTAACAGCAAGAACCTTATCGAGTTACGAGATTTCACAGAGATGAAGAGGAAGGTAATGATTATGGATAATCAGATTGATCAGTTTAATAAGAAAATTCAAGCCAAAGAGAACGCAAACATCAAGGAGTACTTCGGACAGTAGAGTGAAGAGTAGAGTAGATAGACGATTCTTGGAGACTTTGTTCAAATTTGTCATGATATAACTCAAAGACATAGTGCAATTGAAACTTAAACAAAGTGAAAGAGTGTAATTTTCATGTGACTTTGTGAATACCTTTTTGAGCATTTTTTTTCCAACTCAAATTGTTTGTATTTCTCCGTCCAAAGAATTTCTTATTCAATACTTTAGTGAGCTCAAAAATATTGTGAATTATAGATATTAGTACTTTTCTAATTTACCTTGATCAATATACGAAGGTTGTCCGGTAAAATCGTGGAAAAAGCGTTTTTCTCGAAAAATGATCGGAACACTAAGATGAAATTTTCAGTGGATGTTTTTTTTAGCATATTAAAGTAAAAATAAAGATTTTATTAAGCTCGAATGTACACAGGTTGCGGTCCTACGGTGAATGGTAAAAAAAGAAGGTTTTATTAGTGAAAACACGAGTATTGATTCGAAATAAAAGATTTAAATAGATGAGATTGGGTTAAAAATTATTCTAATCCGATTCCACAATAAATTTTGTCGTCTTTTTGAAAATTTCAAGACATTTGTTTAATTAATGGCAGTTTTCTGAGCATTCCAAATTGGAAAGTGGAAAGCACAACACTCGAAAAATGGTGATGTTTGATGACGTTATGGTGCACCGGAGAGCAGTTCAGTTTTATCTAAATAGTGTAAAAACACCTCAAGAGACTTTAATTTATTTTTTTTTAAATCAACAGATCTTTAGTATAGAAATGAAATCGGAGTTTTTAAGTGAAGTCTTTCTTGATCGAATCTCCAGGTACAACATATGGACAAACTGCTGTTGTAATAGCAAAAAAGACGTTGTCACTGTTGACCGTCAATATAAGATTGTCCAACTGTTGAATGATGATGGGGATATTGTCTGTATCTTACCCATAAAGAAAGATTGCACGATTTTGCCATATTGGTTCCTCAACTGTTTATGGAGACAAAATTTTGTGCGTCAATGAAATTCCTAAATTCAAATGGGACTTCTCGTACTTTATTTTTAGCGCAAAGATGAAACATAACGCCGTTTTAGAAACTTTGACGATATCATTCTTGCGCCGTGAGGCGATACATTACATAGCATATAATCTCATAATTTGTCTTTTTACGCATATATTTATTTGAAATTTGCTTTGTTTATTCATAAAGTATGTACTATAGAGTAGTGAAAATTTCAGAGCGCAGTAATGATTATTTTTCACGCTAGACAACTTGTCCACGATTTTACCGGACAACCCTCGTAATTAAGTTACTGTTTAATACTTTTATTGAACGATGACATCCTAATGCTATGACGTGACAGAGGTTTCAAGGATGTACACAACAGTTACACAGTTTCAGTTTCACATAAACCACTATACGATTTAGACGTCTTTTATTTCATTCTACATAAGGGTATATTAACAATATACTGTCTTTAGGCAGCATAATATAAATTTATACAGTGTGCTCCTCGACCAAAGTAATTTCAAGATTTTTATCAGAGGCAAGATAATCGTACATCACATTGTACAAAACGTCTATGCTAAGCAGTTATTCTAGTGTGACTTTCTATAGAACATTTTAGGTTACGACATATATAATTTTATACAGGTGTTCTACTTAAGCGTATTATTTGTTTAAGAGAGTTTCCAGCCTGCGAATGAGGATCTTCCTGCAGAATTGCTATTTATAGCGCCAATATTCCAGGAGGCATGTGTCCTCACAAAAACGTCATCTCCCTCATTGACATGCGTCACAACGATCCCCGTTCCTGAAAAGTCTGAACCATGGTTGACATCAGTGTGAATTATTCCTATTTCATTTGTATTTACCATCAGTTGTGTTGAATGCTGATAACCAACATACATTCTAATTGTCCATGTGAATACATAGATTCCAGTTTCCGGAACAATAAAAACTCCTGTAGTGGAATGGTACCCGTTTCCAACGTTCGTTTTCACGACATCAATAGTCAATGGATATTGAACAGTTATCTTTGGTGTATGCTTAGACATATATTCGTAAAATACAATGGGTTTCTTTATTGGAGAATATAATTTTCCTGGAAAAAATATGAAAGGTCTACATGTACATTGTTTTTTAATGATTATATTTAACTATCAAATTAAATGAATAAGAGTAAGATTATGTCTCAACGACGACCTTTTTTTATTTTACAAACGTGGCATGAAGATCTAATTCCTAAAATGTAATGAATTATTTACAAACATTTGATGAAACACGAATATCAGCAGTCTCGTTTAAAGTTATTATTTCGTAATTTCTATGACCCCTCAATGCAATGACCTTGTCTGCAAATACAATTTATCATTGAGTCTACTGCTGACTGCATGACGTTTATCATATTAATTGTCATTATTTATACTCTGAATTGACGACGGATTTTTCTGCTATTTCTCGATCATTACAAGTGTGATATGTGACCGGTCGGCAGGGAATGGTCACTCCTCCATGACACTTAATCCCATCTCTGAGGTTTTCACTACTAAGTCAGAAACGTACTGACATTCCCATTTTTTACTGACAAACTTAGAAAATTACTGACAATGTGCTGTCGTTACTGTAAAACTTAGACAATTACTGACCTTTTTACTCCCGGTACTGATAAACTTAGAAACGTGCTGACAAAATTAGTCGGTGCTGATAAACTTAGACAATTACTGACCCGTTTACTGTCCCTGCTGAAAAACTTAGACAAGTGCTGACATTTACTGATAATTACTGTCCCTATTGTTCTCGCTCTCGGGGAGGCTGTAGTGGTGTGAAAATGACTGTGTGTTATACTTTGCATTTAAAAACAGTCTTATTTTAATTTTTGATGAAAAAAAATCCCAGGCATTTATCATTTTTTTAACCTAAATATTATTGATATCTGTATAATAATTCAGAATATGATTTGAAATTAACTATGAGTAAATCCAAGTTTAAATTTATGTGTTGAATATATCTATCCCTGTTCAATTAAAGAATTAAAGTTAATTAATCATCAAGTTAGTTTTCATCTATTTATTTCTTTGCAGACAGATATCTGACTTTAATATTGAGCCCCCCCCCTCCCTCCCTTGTTTTCATGATCGGAAAGTTGTATCAATTTTCTTTTCACAAACAGGACAGATGTCTCCTGTTAAAAAAGGAAATCTTCTAAATATTGAATAATTACTGATAGGTAATTCAGTTTCCTAATGTTCTCGGACATCTGTACAAGTCATATAATTATATACCCCTGTTTAAGATTTCGGGTTTCATTTGCTCATACGGGAGTTCCCCTATTGAACAGTACAGTTTTCCATATATAAACTTATACTATGCCTTGTTAATTTTGTCACTTAAAACATTATTTCTAAATGAATGGTTGGTTGATCGATTACGCAGGGTTCATAAGTACCCAATGTCTGTAAGTCCGAGACTAATAAATAATTATCAGACTAGTAATAAAAATTCATGTTCTAGCAATTATAGAAATCTAACGGAAAATATATATTTACTAGGTCAGCGGTAAGACTAATATTAGCAGTAGCACCATTCTCAAATATTTTTCTTCTCTCTCTCCCCCTCCCTCTCTCTCTCTCTCTCTAAAAGATACAAACAGTATTGACACTTTAAGTTACTTAAATAGTTGACATGTGCTCCGTTTATTCACATTGCCGAGGGGGTTAGATTACTATTTAGTTTTTAGACAGATCAACTATGGGGATGATACAGAGAATATAATGACATATTTTCCAAAGGAGATACAGACATTGGACATTTTACAGATGTGAAACACCAGATCAATTTATCAGATGAGAGTCCATTCAAACAGAGATATAGAAGGATCCCCCCGCCTATGATTGATGAAGTAAGAACACATATAGAACGGTTACTATCAGCAGGGATCATTAGAAAATCCAAGTCACCCTTTGCATCTAACGTGGTACTGGTGAAGAAAAAAGATGGCAGCATTAGAATGTGTGTGGACTACAGGATGCTGAATCAGAGAACCATCAAGGACTCCTACGCATTACCTAGGATTGAGGACATTTTAGACATACTTTCTGGATCAAAATACTTTACAGTTTTAGATATGAAATCTGGATACCACCAAATTGAAATAGAAGAATCGCACAAACACAGAACAGCTTTCACCGTTGGACCCATTGGATTTTATGAATTTAACCGTTTACCTTTTGGCCTTTCAAACAGTCCCGCGACTTATCAACGTCTCATGGAAGAATGTCTTGGAGATTTAAACATGAAGATTTGCGTTATTTATTTGGACGATTTGATCATTTTTTCAAATTCTTATGAGGAATATCTAGAACGTCTCCAGATTATTTTCAAGAGAATGCAACTTAAAGCTCAATCCCAAGAAATGCAAATTTTTTCAAGAAGAAGTCAAATATGTAGGATTCGTAGTATCAGCTAGTGGAATTTCAACAGATCCAGAAAAAGTCAAGAAGGTTTTAGAGTGGTCAGTTCCTACACATCCAGATGAAGTGCGCCAGTTTGTAGGATTTGCAGGATTTTATAGACGTTTCGTCAAAGACTTCAGTAAAATCGTCAAGCCGCTACAAGAAGTAATGCCACCACAGAACCAAAGGAAAAAGAGGACTAAAACAGAAGAAAAGGGTTGGAGATGGAAGCCAGAACATGACATAGCATTCAATAAGCTGAAATATCATATGACGCATGCCCCAATACTAGCATATGCAGATTACAACAAAGAATTCGAACTACATATAGATGCCAGCACAGAAGGTTTAGGAGCAGTTTTATGTCAAGAACAAGGAGGAAAGTTAAGAGTTATTAGTTATGCCAGCAGAACATTAGGAAAATCAGAAGAAAATTACCCGGCGATGAAGTTGGAATTTTTATGTTTGAAATGGGCCGTCACCGAGAAATTCTACGATTATTTATATGGACACAAATTTGTGGTAAAAACTGACAACAATCCCTTAACTTACATACTGACAACAGCCAAGCTAGACGCAACTGGGCAGAGGTGGGTTTCAGCTTTATCGGCATTCGATTTCGATATAACATACAAGCCAGGTAAGATCAACACGGATGCAGATGCGTTGTCCAGATACCCACTGGCCAATAGGAACATCACCTCAGAAGCGGTACAGGCAGTATGCAGGAAAACTCAGGTAAGTACACATATTGTCAACATGGCAGAATCAGTGGAACCATTGGACATCATAGAAATAACAGACTTTCCAGGACAACCGTTAGCTCAAATGGAAATTAGAGAACTTAGGAAATTACAACATGAAGATACTTTATTAAGATTTTGGATAGAAGCAGTGAGAAGCAAACGTTTACCACCTAGACATGCCATACCCAGAACAAAAGACCACGGTACAATGATGAAAATTTTTGACAACTTTAGACTAATCAGAGGGGTACTATACAGGACTGTAAAGCTTCAAGAAAACAACGTAAACCAACTAGTACTGGCTAGACAACTTATTCAATCAGCACTTATAGGACTTCACAACAACATGGGTCATCCCGCAAAAGATAGGACAACAGTTCTATTGCGAGACAGATTTTATTGGGTAGGGATGAGTTTTGATACAGAAAACTGGATAAAGATCTGTGACAGATGTCTAAGGAGAAAGTCAACATGTCAGAAAGCTCCGTTGGTCAGCATAACATCATCTTATCCATTAGAATTAGTTTGCTTAGACTACTTGACATTGGAACCATGCAAAGGAGGGATTTGTAACATCTTAGTCATTACTGATCACTATACCAGATATGCCATGGCCATTCCAACAAGAAACCAAACTGCAGAAACAACAGCAGAAGCATTCTACAACAACTTTATAGTACATTATGGAATTCCAGCTAGATTGCATAGTGATCAAGGAGCTCAGTTTAAAAGTCATCTGATCAAAGAATTATGTGAAATTACAAAGATAGAAAAATCGAGAACTACTCCATACCACCCGATGTCAAATGGAAAGACCGAAAGATTCAACAGGACACTCCTAAGTATGCTAGGAACATTGAAAAATAGAGAAAAGCAAGATTGGAAAAAGTATATACCATCTTTAGTGCATGCGTACAACTGTACAAAACATGAAAGTACTGGGTATTCCCCATCTGAATTAATGTTCGGGAGGAAGCCAAAACTACCTGTAGACTTAGCATTCAGATTAGAGGATACCAGTGAAGAGAAACCAAATTATGATGAGTATATTACAGATATGAAGAACAAAATGGAGAAGACCTTTGACATAGTACGGAAAACAGCAGAAAAGTCAAGAATAAAGCAGAAAAGTCATTTTGACAAGAAAGCGAAGGCAAAGAAGCTTAGTATTGGAGATCAAGTTTTATTACGGATTTTAGCTTACGAAGGGAAGCATAAAATAGCAGATAAGTTTGAGGAGAAAGTTTATTTTATTAAATCACAACCTAACCCAGATATTCCAGTTTTTTTTTTTTTTTTTTTTTTTTTATTCACGAAGTGACATGTAAAGTTACATAAGTTTTTTAGTCACATTCACACACACATTCACACTTCCAGTTTTTCTAATTTCAGATGAAGATGGTGTAGAGAAGACAGTCCACAGGAATTTATTCATTCCTACAGGAACAAGAAGAGAACTTACAGATGTCAGGCCTGACACAAGTGTAAGAAGGAAAACAGAGAAGAAGAGTTCACAGATTAAGAAGGTGGACCATTCAAAGCGAGAGGAGAGAAAATACCAAAGCAGTGACAGTGAGACTGAAGATGAAGTTTATATGGTTGAAGTCAGACATGATGTGGCACCACAGCCAGATTCAGGGCAGACTCAGCAACCAGCGGAAACTCAAGAAGAGGAACCAAAAGAAGTTCAACAAGAAGAGGAACCAGTGGAAGCTCAAGAAGAAGGTCAGCCAGAGGAAACTCCACATGAGCAACAGGAAGAACTAAATCTACAACCTGAGGTTGTGGCCCAGGGAGGTAATGAGGAAACTGGTTTACATAGGTCAGCTAGGGTTAGGAAGAAACCAAAATGGCAAGAGGCATATGCATGAGTCAGAGAGAGAAGTTAATGATGCAGGTAAGGAAAAATTGCAGTTAATTACGAACTTAATCTGCTCGGATGTTTTGAAAGCTACTTCTCCGGCTTTGATACAGAAAGTGGTTGATTCCATTGTAAAATGATGGGACATCATTTCATAGCCAGGGGGAGGATGTATCATAGCAGAATTTTGTATATATAACTTTAAAATTGCGTTTATAATTATGAAATATAGGTAGATAAATAAAAGTTTTACAAATATATAAAATTACAAAGTTATTAAAAGTGTCTGTGTTGATTTATGTTACATTTTGTTGAATTAATTATTTTCCCACCAAAACTCTATTGAGCGATTGGTGTGGACATATCACATGACTAGTGACCATAGACAGGTTTTGAATCTATTTTGGGTGTTGGTCACTCTTGTCCAGTGCTGTGGTTCCAGCAGGTTGTGTCTATATTTAGTTTACTTTAGTGGACTTTGGATTTTCAGTCATGGTATGTTTGACTTTTTGTTTGGTTTTTATCTTTGAAGTTTGAGCATTGTTTCAGGATGAGATTTCTATATTTCCAGTAGTTAAAAACTTGCATGTTTAATTATTTTAGCACAGCACAGCACTTAGATAAATTTCCTATATTTTTGGAGAGCCTACATTCCATAATTTTGGTAAGTCGTTTGTTAAATATTATTTGTAAATGTAAGTGTAAATAATTGTTTTATTTTATCACTAAACTTTCATAGTTAAATAGGTTCAGTGGAGATCACTTTATAAATTAAATTTATAAGTGTTTAAAATATAACTATATTTAGTAAATGCGTTCAGATACGTATTTTCAGTGAGAGACTATTTTATGATTAGTGTTTTGTAGTATAAGATGAACACTTGATTATTGTATACATTGATGAGGTTTGGTACATTGATTTTGCAGGGCCATAATTGTATTGATTACCATTTGTGAAACTAATTGGAATTGGAATAATATAACCTGCTGAACTTTGAAACCTGTTGTTTTATTTCAATATACAACCAAGGTTTACACATACTTGGAATTTTGCTTGGAAAAGACAATCTAAGAAAATCTTGGAAAAGGTAAACTAACAAACAAGATCAATGATACACGTGATGACTTTAACTTTTCTATCGTCAACACCCCTTACTTATGCAGCAATATACCTTTATTACCCGCATACGGAGTTTATATATCTCAGTTGATTCAATACGCTAGAGCATGCTCTACCTATGAACGATTTCTAAAACGTGGTAAATTATTGACAAACAAGTTGATGAAACAAGAATTTCAGCTGTCTCTTTTACAGTCACCATTTCGTAAGTTCTATGGTCGATATATTCACCTAGTCAGCATGCAAATACAATTTTTCATTGAGTCAAATACTAAAAAGCGTTTTTCATTATTGTTAGTCCATTATCTACTCACTGAATTGACGACGAATTTTTCCATTATTTCTCAATCATCACAAGGAGCACACAGCGGGTATGACCAGTCGGCAGGGGATGCTCATAACACGTGCTCCCACCTCTGATGTTTTGGAGGATCGTGTTTGTTCTGCTCCAATTTAGTATTGTTTGATGGACTTTTATATTGAAAATTGTTCGTTCTCTCCATATCCTTCACAAAATCACTACTGTCGCCTTCATCAAGCTCATTTAGATGTGGAGATTTTTAACATCATACCACATCACGGATCATATGAGACTTCAACAAAAATACAAAAACATTGAATAAAGTGAATTCTTAATTTAACTACAAGAAAATGGCAAGATGAATCCTTGATATTCCACCATTCAATGTGACAAGAAAGCACAATACAAATTCACGGAGCACATATTCGAATTACACTTATAATATCATCATATGTATATGCAAAACTCAATCTGATATTGTACACTATCGATATCAAATTATGAAAATACACCTTAAAATTTCAAATACCACAGAGTCAGACACATCTGTTTCATATTTGTATATTTTACTTAAGAAAGACGTTACGGTTATTGTAATCTAACGACCAAGATCTATGATAAACGTGATGACCTTTCTATCGTCAACTTCCCTTACTTATGCAGCAGTATACCTTCATCACCCGCAAACGGAGTTTAAATGTCTCATGTGATTCGATACGAAACAGCTTGCTCTACGTATGAACAATTTCTAAAACGAGGTAAATTATTGACAAACAAGTTCGTGAAAGTTGAATTTTAGCAGTCTTGTTTAAAGTCAACATTTCGTAAGTTTTATTGTCGAAATAATGACCTTGTCAGCAAGTACAATTTATCATTAAGTCAAATACTGACTGAAGGTTTATTTATTTTTAATCTATTATTTATACAGAGTTTTTCCCCGTTATTTCCCGATCTTGACAAGGAGCACACGGCGCCTGTGACCGGGCAACAGGGGATACTCACTCCTCCATGGCACCTAATCCCACCTCTGATGTTTTGGAGGTCCGTGTCTGTTCTGCTCCTATTTTGTATTGTTTTATGGACTTTTGATTTTGAATACTGTTCATTATCTCCATTTGTTTAATAAAGCTTTGTTGATACAATATTGCATTTTGAAAGGTTTTCTATTGAACTTAGCAAAAGTATGTGCATTGTCCGACCTGCAATATCTAATATATAACCATCCGGTACTAGTATACAGTTTTCAGATGCTCTTTAAGCTGAAACATATCTTACACCATGTGATGCAGAATTTTGTAAAAGATGATGGTAAAATTAAAAGTCTCATGAATCAATTAAAGAAAAAGAAACTTAAACAGAGCAAAAACATAGACTTACGGACAAACCACATGTGAGATCAGGTGTTTAGAGGAGTGACCATCACCTGTTGACCTGCCATTTTAACCTATCAATTCTGGACTTAACATCATCATTTTAATCCACCTACATATAGTGCTTTGTGAGTCTTAACATAACTAATAAAAAAAATCTGTATATGACTCTATTTTTTCTATACATTTTAAATATTCATTTACAGCCACACAAAAAAAAAACACGGGGGGATAAGCAAGAAGTTCCAGTTGTCCACACATAACACCTAGGCTTCTTTGTTCCAACAAAGACTTTAAAAATCAAGTATCCTTTTACGTATACCGCACTAGATGCGAATGAAAAAATGAAATTTGAAGCGGTGCTTCCGTTTTCAGAAATCAAAGTAATGTCTGTTCTTCGTGTGTAGACAGTTGAAATTGGACACAGAGAAAGGAATAAAACAACATGTAAATGTTAATAATTAGGTTGGTGCATTTGAAGACAAATAAATAAACTTTTTCCGATTTCTTTGCCATTTTTGCTTGTAGTATATAACATACTCATGATCCTTAATACTAGCACTAAAATTTGAAACTGGACAGCAGAAGAGCGTGATGCAAGAGTGACTCATTTTTGCTATGATGTCCTCAGTGACTCAATAGCCAATTCACTAAAGGAAAGAATAAGATCAATTAGGAAAATGTCTACTTTGCACCTTTATTAAAACGTTTTAGGTGGTATAGAAAAAGTGGTCGTGAAATAAGGACAAAAGGAACGGTAAGGTTTTAGCAATTCTCAAAGAATTACTAATGTTTAAATGTATTTTTTTTTCTTTGAAAATCGCTAAATGGTTATAATTTTTTCTACATAAATTTTCATATTCGGAGACCCACATTGAAATAAATGGTTAAAATTTGAACAAAAATGTTACATTTTCCTTTTATTCTGAGACATTAGTAAAACGTAAGAGATGACATTCCAAGGTTTTAGGAAAGTCAATCTTGTAGATAGTGGGTTTTTTTTCGATGGACAACTCTAGTCAAACCAACATTTCCAGTATAAAGTCACATATTAAAAAAATCACTTTTAATAGTCACCAATAATAAATCTAAAATGTAAGTTATTTTCAATTTAATGGATGATATTTTTCTTGAAAAAAACTTTATCTAGAATCTGTACTACAAACACCTACAACACCCGTCTCTACAATAAGAATGTACAATTTTCACTCAATTTTCCATCCAGCAAACGACGATCTTCCTGCACTGTTGCTTACAATAATTCCATAATTCCATGATGAGTGAGTTCTTACAAAAACGCTGTCTCCTGTATTGGCATGCGCAACAACAATTCCGGTTCCGGCTATGTCTGAATCGTGGTGAACTTGTGTGTGAATTATTCCAACTTCATCAGTATTTTTCACTAACTGTGTCGAGTGACGGTTAGTGCTGTTTTCTCGTATTGTCCAAGTAAATACATAAATGCCAGTTTCCGGAACGATGAATATTCCAGTTGCATAATAGTATCCATTTCCAACGTTAGTTTTCACGACATCAAATGTCAAGATCTGCTGACCAGATATTGCCCCTGTGTTCCGAGACATGTAGACATAAAAAGCGATGGATTTACTCTTGGAAGGAGGAGATTTAAGTCTCTCTAATGGAGAAAGAAATGTTCATTTGTTATGTTCATTTGTTATATGCACATTTAAATTAAGGATCTTTTTCTAAAGAATGGAAAAAAAATTTGAAGCTCTCTACCGACAAGTGGTGGCGTTTACATATGAGTGAAAAAATCTCGAGATGAACGTAAAAACAACAAACAATCAATCAATCTAAAGAAGGGAATGTAACATAAATTAACCCTTGTTAGTTAAAATCATTCATTCAATGAATTCTGCTTATCCATTGAAATGAAGATATTGATTCTTATCACCAACAAATCTTTTTTCGTCGTATATATATATATATATATATATATATATATATATATATATATATATATATATATATATATATATATATATATATATATATATATATATATATATATATATATAACAATATTGCCAGATTAAAGAAGACTGATCAGTTGGTGTGTTGATGTGGAAATCGCCTCTCGTATCAGATTAGGAGGAATTTATTCCATATTGATGTCTTAATTAACTTTTTAGACTGATTTTTTTTGCTTTTCAATAATTTCTATTATGTAACTCTACATTAGCAACTATTTTTTTTTCGATGAATAAACGCAGATTTCAAAATAATTGATATTTAAATAAGAAGGCCATGCACAGCTGATTCAATTTACAAAGGCGTCAGATTTTATGTAAGCGTTTGACTTATTATACTGTTTATTTTTTTAGAATAAGACATTTTATTCAAATCATAATGGCCTACAACGTTTTGCGGTTTGTCAGATGTGAATCTAATAATGCGTTTTAATTATTTTAAGTATTGACCAGTCTAGTATGCAAATGCAGGAACTGTGAAGTAAAATATTCCAATCAAAACTGATTCCGTTTTTTTTTTGTCAGTCTGAATCCATTGGGAAGAAAATATTCCCTCATGTAATACTCGTGTCAATGCATTTTTATCAATTTAAACTTCTGACTCATTTTTTCGGATTGATGTTCACATCAAAGTATATCCAAGAAAATTCATATGTTCGTAAATCAAATATTGATACATACCTGTGATTTGTGTGGAAAGATGTGTTAGTTGTCTGCTAAAGTTGTTTTGTTCCTGAAAAAGATTTTCCATTGTTTTATTGACTGTATGTTCAAAACTTCCAAAACTACCTTCAACTACCTGCATACGTGTAATTAAGTCATTTTTGTTGTTCTCGCTAAATGTTTCGTTCATCTGAAGTAACTTTTTCTGCATACTCTCGTTTTCTTCTACAAGAATGTCAATTTTATGCTTGTTGAACATCGTCTCGTTTTTTAAAATTTCCAAATATCTCTCTGACAAACTGATTGTCTTGTTTAAAACCACAAGTTGTGTATTTATTTCTGTACGTTCCCGAGTAAGTTCATCATTTTCCCGTTTTAGAGAAGACATTTGTTCCATAAGAAGTAAAATCTCTGTTTCATTTAAAGGATAAATTTTGTTAAGTGTAAGACTTGTAGTGTTAGCCATCGAAGACCGCATGAACTTCCATTTTTCATTAAGTGCTGAGTTCTCTTTTTCCATTCTTTGATAACCTGACTCCAATGCCTTTACCTCATAAATTAGGTCATCAAGTCTTTTCTTCATGACCTGAGTAATATTTTTGTTATCGATGGAATCCATACCCAGCTTCTGAATTTTTTGTACCATTGACAGGCGCACTAAGCTTTCTTGATTCAGAATTTCTCTCAAAACGCTGGATACTTTACTCGACGTGGTACTGAGAAATAACTGTGGATTTTCAAATGAATCGCCTTCTTTAAGCAAGGGATGGCACGCTATCTCTAGGAAAGAAATTAATATAACAACTAATATCCGCTCCATTGTCTCTAGTGCTATCGTGCATTAGACTACGACTGAATGTTTCGTATAACTTTAAGCAACGTTTAATATGTAGAATTGTAAAATGCATACAGCAAACCCCTGGATCTAAACCATCAAGTACAATTATCTAATACAGTATCATTTACCTAGAAGGAATGACAAAACTGTAAGAAAGTATTATTTCGTGATCCCTGTGTCATGTTCTATTTGGATAATCGAGATATCAAGAACAAAACTGCGATAAGTACTGTTTCCTTTTTTATTACTTTGACGTCATAAACGTAGAAGAATTCTGCAACTATTTGTGCGACCTATTTTGTAAAAGGTACCAGAGAGGGATGTACTTTCTTTTTAGTCCGATTGATGATCTTTCTTTAAAACAATGATTTTTTTTCTTTCTTTTTCACCAGGTATTACACGACTGCACAATATTAATCTTCTTATCTGTGAATTTGTATGACTATCTTTAACCTTTGTGTTCTAAAAATTGTTTCCAAAAAGCTCAATAGATAATTGAAATCCCCTCCTCCAAATATGGTTTTACTCTAGCCAAGACGGAGGGTTATAAAAAAACCTCACGCAGCGTATCATTTTAATTTAAATCTGTTTTCCCGCGGCACTGGAAATTAATTTTTGATTCCATTTAAACTATAAAAGTCGTTTCCTCCATTAGTAATCCAGCGTTTCAATTACTCACAATGAGAGAGCAGCAGACTCATATAAAAGATGCTTTCCAGGATTCGGTTGCATAAAATAGACTATTTGTAAATTATGCATTAACGTGATGTTAAGATTAATGGCAATTTAAACCGGTTGCACCAAGGTTAACAGACATTTAAAACTCAATACATATATACATGAATTATTTTATAAAACATTCAAATCAAAATTGTGGATTTGAAAAATTATACACCTTGTTTGCAGAAGGAAGCATTTATAATGTCTATTTTGAGGTTTACTCAAATCTGATCCCGATTTTGATTAAGGTAAGATTGTATTATTCAAATTTTGGGTATATATTACAATTTATCTGCAAATAACAACAAGAGGAAATCGGTCCTTGGGTAGAAATGTAAGAATTTAATATACGATCATGCATGTATGAGATGTCATTATATTTTATCGATAAGGTCATCTTTTTAATAAAAGAAGACCAAAGTAGGTTTAACATTAAAGCCTACAAACTTCAGGCACATAAAATAGTGTGAGTTGGGATGTTTCCTCCATTTTTTATGGAGAAATTGAATAATTGAATCTGGAAAGAGAGAGAGAGAGAGAGAGAAGGAGAGAATTGTTTTTTTTTTAATTTTCAACACCAAATCTCAATATTTCTTTGCAGAACTTATAATAAAAAACTGCAAGTACATACATATACTTTGTAATTACATGGTTTATATTGCTTTAAGAAAACAATGTTTAAAACAGTTTTTGGAGTAAATATTTCAATACAGACATGTTATAAATAAAACATTTAATTAATGTTAAAATTAACATTTTTGTGTCAATAACCAACTTACTAAAATCTGTCAGTATTACATGCCATTTACAGTAGTTTTGGAACCATGTGTAGTTTTGTTGGTATTTCGTACCGGGTAATTTTGCTTTCGTTGTGTCCGCAACGGTAAACTGCTAATTTTTTCTCTTTATCGTTTTTACGTCTTTTGATAAGATTTTACTGTCCATGAGACCCTATATCGCCTGATTCAGAGTTCAATAAATATCCGCCTATTCCATTTACATACAAAAGCCATTTTTCAAAAAGGAGAACATAGCTTATGAAAGTCCACTAAGCAAATATTGAGTCACAATTTGGCTTATCAGGCAATGGGTAAATTGTGACTTTGACATTTTGTTTTATTTTTTTTTTCTCTTTTTTATTTTCGCCATTTAAAGAGAGATGACTTATTGTTTGTAAATAATAAAGATAAGCCTAACTGCGGCATAGCACTTATGATACAGTTAAAATTTTGAAGAAAAGAAGAAAAAAAGAACTGTGAACGATAGTATTGTTCTCCCGACTACCTCCAAGTCAATTTTCAAAAGTTAACATATTCGATGAGTCTTTAATATTTTTTTATAGATAATTATATAGATTTCCATAAAACATTACTTATTTGGGAAAAAAGAGAGATTACTCTAAAATTTTGGTAAAACTTGTCAACAAAAAACGGAAAAAAAATTTAAAACATCTTTCCCCCCGTGTCACAAAAATTACTTTTTAATATGGAATGTTATTTCACAGATTTTATTCCAAAGCAAATAGGGGGGGGGGGGGAGGGCATATGTTTATTGACAAAAAAACGATAAAAATGCATATTTTCTACCAATTTCAAAACTATTTACAACTGAAACATTATATTTTGATGATATATTTTTGTTTTATTTATTTGCCTGAAACGTACGAAAAGGTATATGGAACATTTAATCATATTCAAGACTATTTCAAAATATGGTGATGTTTGGAACTCCGATCTCAATGAAAAATATCGTCTACCCTCCTTTCAGGAACTGAAATTATGGATAATTTACTGTTTAGCGCTGGTATTAAGACAATTCATCAATTACCATGGAATTGTTCTTTGTGTTATACAAAGATTTTATGGCCGAATTTCTATTTATAATTAATTAAATTGTTCCAAAATGTAGGCGGGAATCAAGAGTTAGCGTGCGTATTTATTTTATTATTCATGATATATTTGTAATTCTTAATTCAAACATTTTAAAATTATTGTTTAAAATGTCTACCAATTTTGCTATTGTATAACTTTTGATAAAAAGTTTTGACAAAAGTCCGCCTTCGTTTGATTAGCCCCCAAGCTGTTCTTGAGTCTTGTGTAAGTAAAATTCTCCATTTGTGCTTTAATGTCTGTAATATCCAGACTTGTTCATAATTCTCTCTCTGAAAAGATCAATTTTTCTTAACAAGGTAGTGATATCTCTAATGAAAGTTTTATATCTTCACATGTAAGATTTTAAAAATTGCACGTTTGAATTTTCAATTTCTTGAGTCTTGAATTTTCTCTTACTTTCTCTGTTGTCTTATCTCAAGAGCTGGCAATGTTAATGTGATATCATAAATCTCTTTCATTAGATTGGCAACAACATAATGTCATTCATAACGAATTTCTTCAGTTTCTGTTTTTGAGAGGAGTTATATTTCTTTATTCAGAATATCCCTTAGAGAAAGGAATGCATTTTCTGACATGGTGGAAGGTAGGGATTAAGAATTGTCCGATAGATTTTTCCCAGTAATCGCGGAAACTATAAGATTCTCTCCAATATAGACATTAAATATCAAACTAAAATTTATTTTGATGTAATTACTTTCATCAGACAATATTTCTCATAGTTACAAAACAATGGTTTTTACTGATAGAAAGGCAAAATGATTCAGCCAATTAGAAGGAGATAAAACTATGATGATTTAGACGGCTACATTTATATTGCTACAAAACGTTTGGGTAGGAAACAGAAACACTTAATGCCAAATGTTATAAATTATTTTTATTAAATCATCTTGCATTATGTGTGACCTGGAATGAATGGTATTTTCTTAGACAGGAAACATGTTTTTGTAAAGCCATTTACCGAATTTATAATGAATGACTTTTATGAACCTTTTCTGCTATGAGTGCAATTGGTTTCTCAAACCCGCAGAGTACAAGCTCTTCCACTAATTTGAGGCTTTCAGAAGATTATATATCAAATGTTTTGTAAAAGGAATAAATCTTAGTTTTAACAATATTCTCCAGAAAAAATAAATTCAAAATAATTGAAATTTCTCATTCATACATTTCAAAACTAAGTTTTTGTCAAAGTATTTAATTGTGTAATAAAACATTTTACAATTAAAAAAAAAATGCTATATTTTAATTTTTCTGTTAATATTTACACACATCTTTGAAAAGAACGGTAAATCTTCAAGCTAGGTTGTTAAACCTTTAAAGCAACTGAAATATCTGCAATAGTAGATGTATATCTATTCTAAGAATCAGTTCAGCTCTGACAATGAGTTTTAAGAACTTAAAAAAACATATCAAATAAACTCTTAAGTTATATCAATATATATGCAATCTCTTTTTTCATTATACTGTTAAATTATTAATTTTTCTTGGAGAGTTTCAATACGATGTCGTCACAACTGCATAAAAATAGGGTATTTTGACGATACGGTTTTGTATCCAGATAGCTATACGTGAGAAGAAAATACCATATCAATTATTTGTGATTTATTGGAAAAAAAAGTTGATTTATAAGACTTACTCATTTTATTTTTTTCTTTACTGGAAACAAGGAGCCGTACTCTTATGTAAGCCAGGACTTCCTCTCATATTCTTGACAATATCACATAATGCAAAAATAAGTAATAAACACCCACTATTCCGAGAACATGACATTATGAATACCAAGATATGGAGATAACGAACAATATTCATTTTCAAAGTTCATAAAACAATTAAAAAAATAGGAGCAGAGCAAACATGGACCTCCGAAACATCTGAGGTGGGATCAGGTGCCATGGAGGAGTGAGCATCCCCTGCTGACCAGTCACACCCACCGTGTGCTCCTTGTCATGATCGGGAAATCGGGAAATAACGGAAAAATCCAACAATAATTAGAAAAATCTAACAATAAGTATGAAAAACTTTAGTCAGCATTTGACTTAATGATAAATTGTATATGCTGAGAGGGTCATTGTATCGACCATAGAACTTACGAAATTATGACTTTAAACGAGACTGTTGATATTCTTGATTTATTAACTTGATTGTCGATAATTTTGCTCGTTTTAGAAATTGTTCATACGTAAAGCATACTTTTGCATATCAAATCAACTGATATATATATATATACTCCGTATGCAGGTGATGAAGGTGATGAAGGTATATTGGTGCATAGGTAAGGGAAGTTGACGATAGAAAAGTTAGTCATCACGTTTATCATATAGCTTGGTTGTTAGATTACCATTAACGTCTTTTTCAAGTAAAATATCCAAGAAAGAAACAGATGTGTCAGACTCTGTTGTATCTTTTATCTCAAGCTCATCAGAGTATATCGTATCGACATAGGAATGGAAATTACTATTGTTAATTGACAATACGTCGTCGATATATCTAAATGTCCAGTTGAAGGCCACAGCAAGTGCTTTCTTCTTTTCATGTATAAGATTCTGCACAAATTCTGCTTCATATGAATATAAAAATAGTTCTGCTAATAACCTAGCGCAATTGGTACCCATGAGTATATTGCTATCGGTAGCAATAGCTCTGTTGGCATATTTTCTATGAGACGCTAGTGTACATCATGGAATATGCCTGCAAAGCAATCACTTTGCATAACATTGTTTATTTCTTAATTGCACTCATGAATGAAGCAGTAACGCTCAATTCTGGTAGTAATATATTATATATGATATGAATATGTTGAATAAGTAACACTCTTTTTGCACTACTGTATTCTAGTCATGAATATGTTTTAACAGTAGCATCTCTTTTTCGGTAGTATCGTATATTAGTCATGCATATATTTGTAGTAGTAACAGTTCATTTTTGGTAGTATAATTGTATACTAGTCAAGATTATGTTTTTAGCAGAAACAGGTCATGACTGGTCAAATAGCCAAAGACTGGTGGATGTTGTGAACCTCCTGCAGTGTTTCACAGTTGTGTTCATGTTGACTACTGGTAACCTTTTCATTTTTTCAACAAAAAAAAACCAACATATATTTAAAACTGTCGGTGAGCATTCAATTTTAGGATAACATTAGTAATATGAGTGATACTAACTAATGTAGGTTTAAACACTTTAATATAGAAATTGTATTTTTTAGACAGGCAGCCATATTCATAAAAATACGATCAAATGAATGTCATTTCCCTCTAAAGGAATAATGCTCAAGCGATTTTCCATCCAGCAAATGATGACCTCCCTGCGTTGTTGCTGACAATTATCCCACGATTCCAATATAAATGTGTTCTAACAAAGACTCTGTCTCCTGCCGTGACACGTGTAACAACAATCCCTGTCCCTGGAACGTCGGATTGATTACTGACAGATGTGTGCATAACTCCTAGCTCTGTATAATTCACTATCAATTGTGTCGAGTGGTACTGATAATCATTGCATCTTATTGTCCAAGTAAATACATAAAGTCCGGTTTCTGGAACAATGAATACTCCCGTGCCTGACCAATATCCGCTTCCAACGTTGGTTCTGACGACATCAAATATCAGATTACGCCTGCCAGATATTTTATCTGTATTTTGAGCCATGTAGGCATAAAATGAAATACCACTAACGGTCGGAGGAGACTGTAATTTTTCTGAAATTAATATAAAGAATTTTAAAGACAAAGTTTTCAAATACATATTACGATTTTTCAAACAGGGGGTGTTTACTCCTCTTAGAAACCTGGTCCCAACTCTAAATAGATTTTTGTTTAGGTCGATCGCAGTTTGTAATCGCTTTTTTCAATTACATCAGTAATATTTTGGTAACCATTCCTGATCAATATAAAAATTTTCTAAAACGTCCAATGTAATTGTTGAAATTCTCTCCCCAAATTTTGGGTCCACTTTAGCCGGGCGGGGTGGGGGGGGGGGAGGAGAGGGGTGTTAAAACAATTTTCATCAGGTTATCATTTGAGATTTTAATCTCTTTGACTATAACACTACAATACCGAGATAGAAATGGCTTTTGAATATATACTGAATATGAAAGTTGTTTGCTCTATTGAAACCCCAACACCGCCGAAGTATGGCTGAAATATTTCCGACTCAGTGTTAAGCAACATCAATCTGTCAATCAATCATGTAATCCCAGCATAGGACTTTGATTGAAAGAAAGAACGGTATAGATGGTAAGTGGATGTTTTGCGGGTGTCTGGATTTGCGACTGCTGTGCTTGATACCTGGAGAGTCTCTTTCTATATCCATTCCTAAATTTTAATTGCACCTTGTTATAGCCTTAAAATGGTCTTGAATGAAATGTAGATAATTCTAATTTTAGACAGAGGATTTTTTTTATATGTACTTTAATCCAGCTAATTATGGATCTGTCGTTCTAATGAATATTTTTACGGTTTTTCTTTTGCATTAATTAGCTAGTTAAAACATATTTTGCATTGGCACAATCCTTAGCTTTTAATCAAGATATGTTACGAAATATACTCACTCATGACTATATTTTTTAAAAACCTTTCCCACTCGTGATATTAATCCTATATTGAACAACAAAAAATGGATATCGTCTGTATATTTAAGATTTAGTCTATATTTGTGCAAAATGAACAATCATTAGTATCTAGTAAAAGTTAAATAAAAGAAAAAAAATATCTGAGCATTTGAATTCTTACATAGTATACTGATAAAGGAAATAAAAACTTATTGCTATGTATGGTAACTTTATGTTTAAAAGTGTAGTTACCCGATATGCTCATCAGTTGTTTGTAAACGTTGCTTTGACCCTCTAGAATTCGTTGAATTGTTGCATTGACAAAAGTCGAAGAGACACAAAGTTTCCTTCGTTTATATTTAAACGAGTATTAAAGTCTTCTGCGTTTTTTTTCTTCGAATATTGTTTCGTTCATTTTAAATATTTTTTTCTGTGTATCCTCGTTTTTCTGTGACAGACTTTCATATTTCTGTTCATGTAAAGAAATTGCATTTTTTAAACTGTTCAAGTCATTTTCCTTCATCAGTTTGAACTCGGCTTTTAGCTCCATACATCCTGAGGCATTTATTTTCTTGTTAGTTTTAATGAAACCATCCAGTTCTGTTTCATTGTCTGCATTTTGTAGAATTTGTTCATAATTGTCTTTCTGAAGAGACGATTTTTGTTTCCAAGGAAGTGATATCTCTGTTTTATTTAAGGAATATATATTGTCACCTGTCAGATTTTTAAAGTAACACAATGCAGAGCGCATGATTTTCAATTCTTCTTTAAGGTTTGAGTTCTCTTTTTCGGTTTCCTTTTGTGTTGCTTCAAAAGTTTGCAATGTTTTTGTGATATCATCAAGACTTTTCATCACATTCAAAATAATATGTTTATTGTCAATGACATCCAAAATTAATTTTTGCATTTTCTGTTCCATTGAGAGGCGTAACAGTCTTTCTTTACTCAGAATATTTCTAAGAGAATAGGCTGTTTTTCTTGAAGTTGAAGAAGGCAAGGACTTAGAATTGTCCAATGAATTATTCCCCAATAGAGAGGAAACACAAAGGATTCCATTGAGAAAGATCAAACATCCAACAAAATTGCACTGCATGGTAAATATTTTCATCAGGCTATGTTTCTTATAACTTCTAAACAATGTTTTTACTGATAGAAAGGCAAAACGAATAAGCCAAGAACAAGGAGATAAAGTACAATGATATAGTCAGCTATATTCATCTAGAAGAATACCTTTGGTTGGGAATAAATACACTTAAAGTCAAGAGCTATAAGCTTGTGTTATTATTTCATCTTTATACTGTGTAACGTTAAGAGTAACCTGGAAAGAACATTGTCTTCTAGGACAAGAAACGTTTCTTTCAAATCAGTAACCAGTTTGTTTGATACTGAAGATGCCGGAGACCCGTGTATTCACATTCTGCATTGCCCGGAAATTATACTTACCTTTTGGTTAAGTTCAAGTAAACAGTTGAAGGTAACGAACAATGATTGATCTAAATAAAATCTTAACACAATACAAATCTGTATAAAATTAAAAAATAGGGCATGGAACACGGACTCCTTTAAATTCCAGAGGTGAATCAGATGCCTAGAAGGAGAAAAAAATCCCCTGCTGACCAGTTACACCCGCTTTGAGCCCCGTGTATTGATCAAGTATACAAAACATTCCTTAATCAAATCAAGTATAAAAACAAATACCTAACAATTGGTATAAATTAAGTCATCATAAGTGTCAATATCTAAATAATGTGTACAAAGTTTACAAAAGTTTGAGGACAAATTATTTTTAGAAGACTATCCACTAGAAAACTATTCAATAAACAGCTGGTAAAAAATAAACTTATTTTCTAACAAATATACAAAAAAATCGTTTTTTTATGTTCCCTCTCGAGACATTTTCACTCAAATTGAGATGGAGGGCTTCAAATACTGACTTATGCTCGGCACTTACGGCCATTCAGCAGTGAGGGATCTTTTTCATGCCAGAACCTACTGCGACAAGGGACCTCGGTTTATACAGTCTCATCCGAAGGACCGGTCTCCATGTCTCACGAGTGGGATTCGAACCCGCGACGTAAGGATCAACTCCTTACTCCACAACTCTAGAGCAGACGCTCTACCACTGCGCCACGCAGGCGACTTAAAGTGCAGGAAATTATGGTAATTCGATTAATAAACCCTCGAGTTTAAGAGACATTTTCCTATTTTAAAAAATACACTTTGCAAAATACACTTTGCACATGTTTCTCAACTAATTATGTCATGAAGTAATAAGGACATTTTTCTTTTTTGATATGAATATGAATCCGCGATAGTCGAACAAAGAGTAATAAGTATCTATTTATTTAATACATTAACTCGGGAAATAAAACCTCTTTAAATAATTTTTACACTGCTGATAATGCCTAAACGTACGTTCTATATACATGAACCACAATTATTGTTTATAATACGTACATCAATTAACTAGAGAAACTTTTACCTAAAAGATTATTTTTAAATTCACTTATCTTTTCATCCAAAAATGATCCTCTGCATGACATTTTATAATTTGTCAGTTTTACCAGTCATTTGAATGATTTCGTTTTGATGTATAATTTAAAAGGAATTCTTAATCTGCAAGGATACCACTCAGTATTGTTCAGATATTTAGAATATCTGAATAGATTATAAAAATTTCAATACTTCAAAGAATTTAAATGATTTCAAAGAAATTTCTAACATAGACTATATATTGATCAACAAATAAAATTCATTGGTTCTTGCTTTTTACGTTTTAAAATTTAATGAACATGTAATGATATTAAAATGACAGAAATCTTAAAAATTTAAAATAAAAATTATCTATGCTTTTTAATCTGTGCTTTGTGGAGTAACAGCTCATTTTTGTAGTATTGTATACTAGTCATGATTATGTTTATACAGTCATGTAGCAGGAGCAGCTCATTCTTGGTAGTATTGAATACCAGTCATAAATATATTTGTAGAAGTAATAGCCCATTTTTGGAAGCATTGTATACTAGTCATGAATATGTTGGTAGAGGTAACTCATTTTTGATAATATTGTATAATCATCAGGAATATGTAAGTAGCAGTAAAAGGTCAAAGTTTATAGTAATGTATGCAAGTCATGAATATGTTTGTAGCAATAACAGCCCTCCGGGCTTGGGCCGAGACCAACCGCTCGGGCTGATACCAGGGCCGAGATCAAAACAACAGTGTGATATTCTATATGTATTGTATACAATTCATGAATATATTTGTAGTAGAAACACCTACATTTTTTTCTTAGTATTGAATACTACTGATGAATATGTTTGTAAAAGAAACGGCTCATTTTGGTTGGTATTTAATACTAGTCTTGAATATGTTTGTACCAGTAACTTCTCATTTTTAGTAGATTAGTGTACCAGCCATGAACGTGTTTGCAGCAGTAACAGCTCTTTATTGTACATGTAGTATAGTATACTAATCATGAATGTTTTGTAGCAGCTAGCTAACTTTAGCTAGCATTGTATGCTATTTATGAATGTGTTTGTCGCAGTCTTTTTTTTTTTGCAGTATTGAATACTAGTCATAAATACATTTGTAGCGGTTACAGCTCATTCTTGGTATTGTTTCAAATTAGTCATGTATGTGTTTGTAGCAGTGACATCTCTCTTTTTTTTTTAGTATTGTATCCTAGTCTTAAATATGCTTGTCGCATTAACAGCTCATTTTGATATTATAATATACATGTACTAGTCTTGAATATGTTTGTCGCAGTTACAGCTCATTTTGATATTATAATATACATGTACTAGTCTTGAATGTTTTTGTCGCAGTTACAGCTCATTTTGATATTATAATATATATGTACTAGTCTTGAATATGTTTGTGGCAGTAACAGCTCATTTTTTAAAGTGAAATCTCTTAAAACCATACTATAATAACCTTCCTTATTGCACTCAGGGATGTTATTAACTTTAAAAACATTAAATCAATGAATGCCTATCCAAATTTAGAAATACAAGTAAATAAGGAACTTTGTATATAACAATAATTTTATACCAATAACATTTGATCTGAAAAATTTTGAAGAATGGGAACTTTAATCTCTGCATTACGTGTCTTAAGTAGATTATTATTTAATCCCATTTGTCCTTCAAGACAAAATTATAAACACAGAAACGCACGACATGTGGCCTTTTTATTGTTTTCTCACCTTATTTCTGGACTATTTGTTGTTATTTCGACATATGCAGCAGAACAGTCAACTGTCCGGAGTGCCAACTACATTAACTGGGCAGTGGTCATAGGATGTGTGATTGTCGGGTTGTTTTCTCTCTGTGTCCTCCTCGTGTCCGGCTGTCGAGGACGTCTGGTGGTGGATCCTAAGGTGTGTAATGCAGATTCAGATCCGTCTTTGAATCTGCGTGTAATCTTCCTATGGATGTTTGGAATGACCGTGATGCTCCACCTGGCCCTGAATATTGCCATTTACCTTGAGTGTCTCCAGAAATATTCATTGAATCTGTTTTATTTTGCATTATCTCTCCTTAGCAATTTTGCGTTTATGTGTTTCTTAATCATCCAGCTGAGCATTATAGCATATTATAGGAGAAACGCATTTAGAAACACCTTAAGTCATTCTATTGCTGTCGTATTTATTCTCACTGCTAATTTTGCTATATGGTTTAATACGACGGTGAGTACTATTAATGTGTTTGAAATGATGGAAAACAAGACAGTCCCCAGATACAGCAACGAGTCCTTTTGCTTCCGGACTTCTAAAATACAAGTGGAACTAGAAAGAAAAATAGAGCAGTTTTTAACACCAGCCAGAATGGAATTTTGTATATTAGCCTCAAGTTTTATCATATCTCTGTGGACATTGCCTGATGTAAATAGGAAAGATAATATGCAAGACAAGGATGGAGATCTCAATAATTCCTTGGCCTTTGATATCCAGTCCCGTGGTAGATTCCCACCAGGACCTGAAAATGATTCCAGTCGAAGTTTAATGTTACATTCGAGAAATGGTGTAAATAACTTGGTTGGGTCAAATATCGTGTCTCTCGTGTTTGGAATCATTTTAAACCTGCCATCATTTGTTTCCAATATTTTACTGACTTTTGTGTTTGATTGGGACAGTGAAAAAACAGCAATGTCGCTGTATTTCAGTAAATGTCTGGGATCAGTTTCAATTATTGTTGTGATATATCTTTGTAGTTACAATCTACGGAAGTTAAATTTTTCGTGGAGTAAAGACAAAATGACAGTGAATGATTACATTCTAATTATTAGTTCCTCTGGTATGGTGGCTTATTTTATGTTTGGTCTACTTTCGCCTGATTTAACCCTAGCATTTTTAAGTAGCCGTATTTTTCTCATAATCGAAACTTATCTTCAAACATATTTTTTGATAAAGATGAAAAGAGCTTGTGTAACTTTCAATTCTTCTATGATATCAGCAACAGGAGTTTTTCTGACCATATCAAATCTCATTTATTGGTTCTTGAATGCGTACAATCAAATAACGTTTGTCAAGGGAAGAATATTAAAGCTTGTGGAATTCGAAGATTGGCTCTACATTGAGAACGTCTTGGTGCCTTTAATGACTTTTTACAGGTTTCTCTCGGGAATGAGCGCCTATTCTCTTTACAGAAGGTTTAAGTCACATTCTTAACCTCAAAAGAGGTAAAAACTATCATCGAAAAATATTAACTTTAAATTGTATTTTCTTATATGGTTGTGAATACAATATATATAAAGTTACACATTGATAAATTTTGTCTCTCTCTCTCTCATAAAACATGTCTCTCTCTTTACATTTTCTCTCTCTCTCTCTCTCTCTCTCTCTCTCTCTCTCTCTCTCTCTCTCTCTCTCTCTCTCTCTCTCTCTCTCTCTCTCTCTCTCTCTCTCTCTCTCTCTCTCTCTCTCTCTCTCTCTCTCTCTCTCTCTCTCTCTCTCTCTCTCTCTCTCTCTCTCTCTTTTCTGTCTTATATCTCTCTCTCTCTCTCTGTGTGTGTGATTATTTAATCTTCTGTATTGTGTAAATTGTTTGTTTAAATAACAATGACAAGTTTTTATATGTCAATGAACATTCTTGTAATTTACTTCTGTATTGTAAAGATTAAATCTTTAAAAATTCTAACTTACTTCTGTATTGTTAAGATTTGCCCATAAAAATAATTGAATCCGTGATTTTGCAAACATATCTTTTGAAATTACATGGAACAAAATTGAATTTTTTAATTCAAAAAATATAGATTGCGTTTTCAACAGTAAAATCGCGTCAAGTCTTCTTTAGAAAATACGGTCATGAGATCATAGACATTCAAATTAAAGAAAATGTTTCATATTGGGAAAATGAAGCACGAAATTAGTCCTGCAAATGCTAAGCATACTTTTACACTTGACTTAGAATTAATAAATAATTGATTGCAGAAATGTAATGTTGGACTCTTTAGCAATAACGATGATATTTTTTCTTTATTACCGGTAAATTGGATTGGGAACTTTTTCTAGAGATACATTTCAAATGGCTTTGTCAGGCTAAAAAGTAAAACAAAAAATAAGGCAAAAGATTTATATTGAACATTAATTCTACTACGTCTGGAAATCAAACATATACTCAAAGTTCACTATCCAAGGAAGACATTCCTCAAAACAAATTTCTCCATGAATAAGGGTTTTAACGTTTGGGAAATGAGTTTAGTTTTCTTTTTGCCTTGTCAAGAAATTTCTGGGCTTTTTTTTTGACAGGGGTGAACATCCTTCCCCCCCCCCCTGGAAAAAAAATCTGGATCCGCGCCTGGATCACTGTTTGATATCTACAACTATTACATTATAAACTAACACTATGTGACGGAATTGCCTTTTCGCTTAACCTCAAAACAGAGAAAAACTATTATCAAAAAACTAAATAATGCAACTTTAACATGCGTTACTGTACATGGTCCTGACCATCATATGTATACAGATACACATGAATAAGTTTAGTACGTTTTAATGCTCTATCTATCTTGTTTACGTTAATACCTAAGGTTTTTTAAATTAAAGTATGTGTATGTATTTATGTTGAATAATTAATGTAATCATGCTTATCTTAATAATAATGATAAGAATTTTTACTTGTTTCACCAGATAGTTTATTTTTCATTTTCTTTTCATTTACATTCTTCAAAATTACTACTGTATTGTTAAGATTTCTTTTTTAATAAAATAACTGAACACATCATTTTGCAAAAACAAATTTTTGAAACATTATTAGATATTAAATGGAACAAAATCAAGTACAAAATTTGACTCCTTTTTCAACAGTACTTACATGTCAATTTCTGTTTTGAATAATACAATCAAGTCATTATAAACATTTAGTTTTAAATTCATCATATTTGAAGAATGATACTCGAAACTGATTCTGCAAATGCATAGCACACTTTTTCACTTTACGTAGAATTGCTAATTGTTTGCGGAAATTTATTTTTTAAACGATATCAAAAAAGTTCCTCTTTTTTCCCTTGAATTGGACTGAGGACTTTTTTTCTTATATATCTCAAATAGCTTTCTCTGGCTAAAAAACTAAAACTCAAAGAAATTGCTTTATACCTTGATAATGCCGTTAGCTCATTACATGACAGAACTTCCTCTGCTCTGTGTGTCTCTATACACAAGTAGATAGACCACAGCGTGCGTAAAGTCAATTAAAATTGAATCAATCATTATGTCAATGCATTAAGTAAAAAAAATTACTTGACACAGATGTACATGTTAAGATTGGTCACAAAAAATTATTGAATATTTCAATTCATCCCCTCCTCTCCAATCCCTAATCCTTTTCTTCTAACCCAGTCCCCCACTCCGTCCGATAAGTTAGGTGACCAATAAGATTCAACTTATTGGACACCTACAGATTATATTGAATAACAGTAAAGGGCGGCACAGAGAAATGAACAGCATTTAAAACACATGGTCTGATAAATCGAACAATTTTATTTGAGCAATGTAGAAAATTAATAGCGTAAATTGTCAATATTTCACAGAATAATCCTACGGAAATGTGCATGAATAATACATGTGGTGAACAGAATGCCTTAAATTCAGTGAGTCGAAACTCAGAATTGGTGGTAGTACCGCAGTTGAGGAAAACCTCAGTTGAGACAGAAATCTAAGATTTAAGGTCAGATGAGACGTTCCTCAAAATCTGTTTTGTATATCTTCGCAATGTATGAAAAATATTCAAAATTTTCATTACATTCTGACTTCTAAACCAGTTTCTACACGTTTTTAAAAAATCCAAACACTTAAACATTTGGAATTGGAAAATTTTTTTTCTTCCCGATAGGATTATATAAGAAGAATTTCCTCTGGTATCTTGCAGAAATGCCTGGTAAGGTACCTCAATCTTTTTGTGAGTAAACATGTTTAAGTAGCAAAACTTCAATGGCAAGCTCTTAGAAAAATTTATCTATTATTTAGGAACGTCTCGTCTGTCCTTAAGACTAAATATGTCAACTATTTCTTTATCTTCATTTTTTGACAAAGTCTGTTGTTAGAATTTATAAAATTTATTCTAAAAAATTAATTGAAAGCTATATTTCATATATTGAAAGTGTATGAAAAAACTCAAAACTGTTCTGCATAAAAAAGATATATAGGGCTAATTTCCTCAATCAAAATATTATACACATGTGAGTCTATATTGCATATTCAAAGCATATTTTAAGAAAATTCTAAGCTGTTATGAGTAAAAATATATATTTTGGGCTAAATTCATAAAGCATTATTTTAAGACATGTGTTTCTTTCAGCAATTTATTTTTTCTATGAATATCCTTTGCCTACAAGCAATATTGTCCCCAATAATCTTGTTTCTTTATATTTTTAGTAGTTTTATAATTAAGTAATGTGATTTGCGCTATTTAATTCAGCGGTGTTATAAAATTGAATTGTTATGAATAATTCTAAAATTAGAGGTGCTGACTTAACTTTACGCAAAAGCTGATGTCATATCTTTAACTTGATTGTTTTGTGTCAACTAGTAATATTCAAGTGAATTTGAACTCGAATAAAACGACATCATAAAGTGTTCCACATTCATATTTATATTTCCTTTTATAAAAGCGTTAATTGCTAACTAACATACTTAAAATAGTTTTTTTCAAAAGCCTTGTGATTAATGTACGACTCTACGCATCGATTCTTGATAGTCTTTCCAATAAGATGACCATCCAAAACTGTAAATAAAAATGAAATCCTCGTCTACGCATCGATTCTTGATAGTCTTTCTTATAAGATGACCATCCAAAACTGTAAATAAAAATGAAATCCGCGTGTACGTAGTAATTATCTTTATCATTTTATTTATATAGAAGAAAATAAAACAAACATGACTTTATGCACGTTTATTTTGATATTGGCGATTGTTGGTCGTGGCATATTTAAAAGCAGCAAGGGGTCGCCAAGCGTAAAGGGCGACCCCAAATTACAACAAGCAGCAGCAGCAGCAAGCAACATGAAAGCATAATATAGCTAAAAGAAGAGAATTTCAAATTTAAGCAACTGGTTATAGCATAGAGAGGATTATGTTCTTAAAATGAATTGAGCAAGGATTTGCATTTTCCTTAATTAACAAGTCTAGCCCTAATTTACCCCAAACCCCAGATAAATAAAATTATGAATTCCTTTATTCCTAATTGTTATAGCCCTAGAAGTGAAGAATGCATGAGCAGGAATAAAAAGAGGCATCAATAACAGGGGAAAAATCCATGTCCCTAAAATGCTAAAGTGTTCAATACCCTTGAGTCAGATTGTACTGTCAAATTCATTGTTCGACTAATTACACAACTAAAATAATTAGCATAGCTCTCAATGAGTAAGTGAGCTACCTTTGATTGCCAATGAATTTGATAAAATTTATGCAATTGCCAAAAGGAACCAAGGGGCAATTACACACTTGAGAATCTCTGAATTTAATTTTAAGAGTACATCAGTTCTGAAGTTTGAAATAAAGCATTGGCCTGTCTTTTTGGTTGATGGTGTTGTTCAATGTGGAGGGCATTATTTTAGCCAAGCATGAACTAAGTTCCTATTGCATGATAATAACATATAGCCCAACTTATGCTGAACATTAGCCTTACAACTTACAATATTTGAATATTCCCTGTTAATTCTGATAAGTAGAAATGGTATAACTTTGCTTCCGACCCCCCCCCCCTATTTTTTTTGGTTTATTTAATTATTTATTAATTTATTTTTTTTATTAAAGCACTCTATTGCAAAATGCACTTAAAAATTCCCTTAATGTATACATTGAGAATGCTCAATTGAATAAAGACTGCGAAAATTGATAGACACCGATTGTAATGTTTTGATTACTTTAACTGCTATTAACCCCCCCCCCCCTCTTTTTTTTGTTTGCATGATTCAAATTTTTTAATATATAATTACAACAAATATTCCTCAATCTGATTCACGTTTGATTGTAAAACTAAAACGTAACCTACTTTTTACATACATTATGCCACATGTATGCCAACATGAAAAATTTTAATCCAAGCTAATCTCGCATTTTTGCGAAAAAGAATAATCCATCCATGCATCCAATCATCAAATCAGATATTTGTCTATACTATTTCATAAAATTATTTAAGAAACAATCGTGATTGAAGCATATTTTTTGAAAATTCTGTCTGCTATAAAATTCGTGTACCTTTCGTTTTAGGATCCAGGGCAAAGAGGGGGAATTTGATATATCCCGAACCCGATCTAAATTATATTCAAGCTAACCCAACTCAAATAGCAGCAACAAAGTTTTCCTCATAAAATAAAGGCATATATTCTTTAAATTAATAGATGCTATTATTTACTAGTATTTAAGAGGGGAAGGAGGGAGGGCACAAAAAAAATTGTCACCTCCCAAAAATTCCAAGTCCCAGCTCTGTGGGGTTTTACAGAACTGAGATACATAAGTGAAAAGATTTGGCACTGGAGTAGAAGGGGGGTGAAGATATCCTTAAAATGATGAATAACATTCTAAATTCACTAAATTAATACATCTCTCTCTCTCTCATTAAAAAAAAATCTTCTCTTTACTTTTGCCTGTCTGTTTTGCAAATTTTTAGACAAACGACATGATTTCAGCTTTCTGTCATCACCTTCTCTTATCCATATTTACATATATGTCATAAAGTATTCGACTTTCACTGCAAATGAAGTTTTTCACCCAGCTGATTCGGTAATTGAAATCGTTGGGAAAAATGTAGGTTACTGGCAAAAAGGTAATGTGCCGGACTCTTACCAAATCTTGTTTTAATAGTCTGCATTTCGCAACGCTTTGTTATTAAAATGTCATTTGAAAAACATAGGCAAGGTGTTTTCAATGAAAGAACCAATATTTGCCCCCCAATCTAACTTTGATGGAGATATATTTAATTAAGTTCTTAACCTGGGGAGTATATGCTGACTTCAAAGCACTGAATATTTTCATAAGTAATGACGCCATATGTACGTAATGACGTCACAAACATGTCGTAAATTTCAGTTTTTTATGAATTTTACAGAAAAATGTACATATTTCGTCGATACTTTGAGTAAAAATCACCGAGCGCATGTGTGTTCAGGATCAATATTTTGATATAATGTGTAGAATGATTATATCAATGAAATATGTCAAAATTGTGCCTGAACAAACTTGCGCTCTATAAATTTTAAAGCTAAAATTGTTGAAATTTTGTCCATTTTGTCCTGTTTCTGAAAAAGGATATGAAATCGGACTTGTTTGTGACGTCATAAAAACAAAAATTGTGAATACACTGCTTTGACACTATAATATTTTCTGTTAATTCATATTTCTCATACAATTTATTGAATTCAGCACATTTCAGGAAGTTTTTAAAATTTGACTTTTGTGGGGGCAAATATATGCAATATACCGCATATAGTTCTTTGATATTGTTTTAATGGTTGAGCAGGGAAAAGGACTGTATTTACATTAAATTTAATTTTTAATAGTGCATTTTGATTGAAACTAACTCATCAATGTATATACATTTAAAATCGATAAAACGGTTCCAAATGTGAGGGTTTTTTTTGTGTTTTGTACAGACCGAATTTAATTGAGGAAACAAGTATTCCTCTTGCGACTAATTAGAATTAATATTACAAAAGGAAGTACTCTTGTAAAGTCCCAGAAATTATTAAAAAAGTGTTTAAAGTTACTTTTTCTTCAGAATAAAAAAGATATATATTTTCGTTCCATTCAATTGCACACAATTTAGATTCTAAAGGGTTATTATGATAACGATTTGGCGAACTGCTATTCCTTTCTATGTATATTTAATCATTATTATGACATGCTCTACGGTAAAGGAGATAAAATCAAACATTAAGAAGAAAGAAAAGAAAGAAAAAGTAAATGTAGACCTGTTTTAATATTCTAATATTTTTTTTTAGAATTCATTCATGAATTACCACATGAGATGAAGATAATCATTAAGCCTTTTTATTTGATATTACCTATATCGAAGAGATTTTATCAATCAACAATAATCAACATCCTAGTAAGTATTCTAATTTCCATTCATCATTTGCAGATAAACTTTGATAAAAATAATAGGAGTCTACACATAAGTGTTCTGAAGTTGATATTTAAACGATGTTCGGTGTGTAGTCTTTTCCAACAATAACTTTGAATTCCCAAGGTTAAATATTGTACCCACTTATTAAAAGCTCTGTTTTATAATCTTAAGAAGTAGTATTAAATCAGGAACTTCTTAATGAAAAAAGTATCATGAAGTGGGTGTAAATTTAATTTTTACGGAATGTTTTTGTGTGAGCTATTGGTGTGTGAATCACACATACTTGTCACGTAGGCATATTTCATGAAACGCGCAAGCTCACTGTTCTCTGGAGGACAAATGATACAAAAAATATCTTTGGAGGAGACTTAATATCATGTGAAAAGTTTAGAAAAGTGGATAATTCTTAGAATTTTTCTTCTAAGAACTGGGAAATGAAATTAACTTCTTGGAAAATATTAGTAATATATCAATATAATTACAAATATGGAGAAAACACTCTCAGTACAGGTTTTCAGAATAAATATGTAACATTGGTGCTGAAAGTGTAATATAAAACTTAGAAAAATGTACCAATCCAGGTGAATTTTATTACAAAAAGCAAAATGGTAAAAATCAGCCTATGTGATATTTCTGATTTTTGTCATTTTGTCTTTCCTCATGGAATTCACCTGTCTTGGCATATTTTTAAAAAAAAGTTCATATTACATTTTTAGCACCAAAGTAACATATTCTGAAATTTGTTTTCACCTGTAAACCTTTACTGAATGTTATTTATGTATATTTGGGGGGGGGGGGGGTTGGTTGGTTGAAATATTACTAATATTTTCCAAGTCTATTTCATTTTCCAGTCCTTAGTTAGAAGAAAAAATTCTAAGAATTATTCGCTTTTCTAAACTTGTGACATAATTTTAAGTCTCCTCCAAAGAAACTTGAAGGAAAGAAGTTTGTATCATGTGTCCTTAAGTTGCATTTATTTTAACTTCTAGTTTATAAAAATAACAAAGACAGTGCAGAATTCTTTTGCAAAAAATAATAATTAAGCATTGAAAAGTAAACACAGATTAAAAACCAAACTATTTCTGTCCTGTATATTTATATTGGTCAAATACATAAAGAATATCCGACAACGTGCAACATAGAATCCAGAAAAGGAGGATTAAAAGATAAAATGCTTACTCTTTATTTTTTTCGATCAATTTTAAATATTTTTGATATTAAAGTCATTAATAGGCTTTCAACTGTAATTCACATATAGAACCGTTCTCTTTTTATTAAAATAACATGAAGAGGAATCCATTTTTATTTTGATGTTTCAATTTATAATGATTATATTTTGTTTTTGAAACTAAGAACACTTTTTCCAATTTACTCAAATCATATAAAATTTATATCGATGATACTGTTTTGAATTTTAAATAACTTTACTATAGAAACTATCACGTGAGATCTTATTAATCATAAAAAGGCAAACCTTAACGACATCGATATATGTTTCAGATAAACAGTAATTTGCCGTAAAGGAACACAACGAAAATAGAATGTGACCAACATAACGATGACCTGGCTTTACCGTTTTGTACAATTTCTAGCTCTGTTCCAGACTGGCTGCTCTCAATGCATCGACCCAAAAGCTTTGATCGTTAGTAATTATAAAAATCTCTCAATTCCTGGTTTTAACCTTTTGAGAAACGCTGACATTACAATGTGCATGACAATTTGTTACAAGTTTAAGTTGTGTAGCTCAGTGGATTGGATAAAAGATAAAAAGATATGCCGGCTTAACACAAGATTTGATCTGGAGAAGGACAGTAGTCTAACAGCTCAAAGCCTCACCTTTCATGTCGAAAAGGAAAATTTTCGAGTGGTAAGAAATATCTTGAAACATTTTCATTAAAATGAATTAAATTCCCATATATAACGAATTACAAATCTGGGTTGATTAATTTCAGCACTTGGCGGGAAATTGCTTAAACAATGCCTGTACCGAGGATGCCATCTGTCTTCTGGGTAACTGTGAGCCAGTCTTAAAAGGTAAGATATAAGATACATAGAACATAGATCATAATTATAAAATTCCACTTCGGGTAGGATTCATATCAAAGTTATTTGTTCTATTTGCGCCGCGTCAGCATGAGCATTGTTTTTCTTTTGCAAAGCGCCCAGTGCACTAGAAGTGAAAGTGAGGGGTCCTCGGGTTAAACACCTTAAAATTCGAGGTTTGCTGTCATGGGGGGCGTTAGCATGAAGGATATCATTCATTTTTTCGAATTCGGCTATAATAACCATGCATTGGTCAATATTTGTGGCATACCATTTAAAGCGGGTCCCTCTCAATATGAGAAAAGTATACGTCCTGGAAAGGGCGTTGAACAACCTTTTCGAATTAATTTTACGATGTTTTGAGAGATACAAATCTCTGTGTTTATAACGAATACTGGACATAACTACCTTCCTGATTAAATTTTGTTGGTATTTTGAAAGAATGGGGGATGTTGTCAAACTATGCACGAAAAAGTTTTCGATTTTAAAGCATCAAAAGGGTCTGATTATCATACATGTATTTCTGAAGATAATGACTGAATATTCTATCAGCATGTTTCTATAAACAAACTTATAACATAATCAATTAAAACATTCAAATTTAACATCAATAAAAATGAAAAAAAAACAAAATAATAATTGGAAAGAATTTCCTATTTCCTTCTTTAAGGATACATCTTATAATAGAATAGGTCTTTTATTGATGAAAAACAAACACAGGCGCCCGATGTCATTTATTTTAACTTCAACGCTGACTAAAATTTATAGAAAATAAAAATTTTAAATTTTCAAATATGTGTTCTTCAAGCATTTGTAAAATCAAACTGAAAGAATTGAAATGAATTCAATTACATTCTTCAAATTATTGAGATTAATAAATTACATAGGTAAACATCAATCATACCTGTAATCTTAATTGCAAGTAATTGAAAAAAAATATAAATGTAAATGAAAGTATTTAATTAGCAAACAAAGCAGTCGAACCTAATCATGTTTCTTACTTTTATTATTTATCTGCTACTTTTATTTTCTTTGTTAATTTCTCAATGCAATAAAAGTGTCTTTAGCGAAATATAACTCTTTAGTCAGTCTGTAATTATAATCGATTTTCCTTCGTATGAAAATCTTAGAAAAAATGTAGAGGTAAGATGATGTGTTTGCTTGTGAAAGGAATGCACGCATTTGCTTATATAAAACATGTTTAACATTTCCAATTTCCTTTTTACATCATATCAATTCTATAAAATCAATCAATATTGATTTTGATTGATTGATTGTTTAATGTATAACGTCCTATTCGATAATTTTTCACTCATGCAGAAACACCACCACTTGCCGGTGAAGGGCTTCAAATTTAGACCTATACTCGGCACTCAGGACCATTGAGCAGTGAGGGTTCTTTTTCATGCCAACACCTACTATGAAACGAGACCTACGTTTTTAAGGTCATATCCAAAAGACCCTTTGACTTTCACTTCTAGTGCCGAGCGCTTGGCGAGGGAACAGTCACTACCTATGTCTTAGGTTTGATGCGGCGCCGCGAGTGAACGAACCCGGGCCTCCCGATCACAAAGCCAACGCTATACCACTAGGCTATCGTGACCGGTAATCAGTATTGATAAAGAAGACAATTAGACCCATGTAACCTTTGCCATGACCAGCTACTGCATTCCGTTTAATTCAATCAGTTTTATTTCATGCAAATTTAAACACTGGTTGATATCTGTGTATGTGTATATCATAAAGACTCATCAAGACTTCCCTTAATAATTAATGTTTGTTTTTGATAGATTTTATGACCTACAGTCTACATGTAGCTGTTGATAGTTAGCTTCTTGATCGGGAAGCCCGGATTCGATTCTCGTTTGCGGCGCCACGTCAAATCTAAGACATAAACATAGGAAATTACTGTTCTTTCGCCAAGCGCTGCGCAAATTTGAAGCCCTTCACCGTAAACATAAGTATAACTGTTCCTTCTCCAAGCGCTCGGGATTAATAGTGAAAGTCACGGGTCTTTCAGACATGACCTCAAAAACATAGGTCCTGTGTCACGGTAGGCGTTGACACGATAAAGAACCCTCACTGCTCAATGACTCTGGGTGCCTAGTAAAGATAAAAATTGAAGCCCTTCACCCGAATACGGTGACGTCTCTATCTGAGTGAAAAATTCTCGAATGGGAAGTTAAACAATATAACATCAATCATAGATTTGGTCAATATGAATTAAATTATTACTATTATTATTATTATATTATAAAAATAATGTTAATTTTCTTTTTGACCAAAATTGTTAATCATGATAGACTTCTAATTTATTCCCATGTAACATTTGATTTATCATGAATGTCGACTAAATATTTTATTCTACAGATCGGAACTGCTATACTTTCAGTTTCTGCAAAATATTCTGAAAGATCTAAAACTAAAGTATTGAGGTTTAAAGAGCATTCGGTCAAAAATCAAGAAATACTAAATAAATCTATATATCCCTTATGATTGAAATGTTTGAAAAGAAATAGCAATTTTAATGCACTGTATTATTGATTTCGTTCACTTCTTTACACTGAATAGAAAAGATTTATAAAGACTGTTCAGATATTGTGAAAAGAGACCCAAGTAAGAATGGACAATATGGTGTGTACGTTATTTACGCTGACACCCGGAGAGAGGTCTTCTGTGACATGACGACAGATGGAGGGGGATGGACAGTGAGTATTGTTTTTGTTTTTGAACGAATTTTATTAGGTATTCCAATTTAAGTTAAGAAAACTTCAGACAGTTTCAGATATTAGAGTTTATCATAAAAACAAAATTTGACAAAAGTTTATCATTATGACATTATGTCTATTGCTGCGTGTGACGTGAACCTGCCTCGCAACATCAGCACCTGAATAAAGAATTACAATTGAACACCACCATATTATTTGATTAGTGCATTAATTAAAAATTGACGGACGGACCTAACATAACAAAGGGCAGTTGGATTTTAGTCTGCAATTCGGAGAGTTTACTGTCTGGGCCAAGGTAAAAGGAAGAAACCACCCAACGTTTTGTTTTAGAATTGTTTTCTAAGCCGTTTGACACAAAGACAATGGGAGTTGTTCCAAAAATTATTTATTATTCAGTTTTTCCATTAGCGCCTCCGTATCACAAAACACCGGCATATAATGCTTGAACCTTTAGCGATGAGTTATTAGAATGTTACATTGTGGTCAGTGTGTTTTTTTTACAAGAAGCAATGAAATGAAACATCTGTCATTGTTTTCAGGTCCTTCAGAAAAGACAGGATAATGACGTCGATTTTTACAGGACATGGATAGAGTATAAGCACGGATTTGGGAATGTTACTAAAAATTATTGGATAGGTAAGATCTTATTTCATATTTCATATAACTTGATTAATTTTGAAGTTTTATATCAAAAGCAGAATATATTCATGTCTAGTTAATCTTACAATTTTTAATATTGACGACAACGTAATGTACGTAGGTAAAGTAGAAACGGTATCGTGTTTACGTTGTATTTTCTGTCGAGATTGTTGACATTGCAATATCTACAATGTAGATTTGAAATTCTTTTCACCTATTTCGAGATCCCTGCTGTTGCAAAGTCTTCAATGTTAATGTGATATCATTTTTACAACATTTGCATTATGTTATCACTATTTTCTTTGTTGAAATCAACCAGAGCAATGTCGGCAAAGATATGATATCGAATCAAATGCTAAGTCTTCATGTCGGTTTCTTATTTTAAATTAAATCAGATTTTTTCCTTTTTTCAATTCTGCAATGATATCGAATGAAACGTGTTTTATTTCAAAGGACAAGATAAGATTAGACCCATTAGGACCCTCTTTTGGGGAGTGTTTAAGAATGATGCGAGATTTTATCATTTACAACCTGTTGTTTCTTTTTCAACAAAATGAGTATTGTTTCTAAGTTACGGAATACACAGAGGTCACATGAAGGTCAGGAAGTATTTCAATTTCTGAATTTTATCATTTATGTTCCAATTTTTATTTATTTTAGAGCACATTTTGTTTAAAAACATAAAGCATACGCTTGCTTATCAACCAATTTATATATTTCAAAACCAGTATCAGATACATCATGTGTAAAAGAAAATCTCAAACAGGCATTGATTGAAAACTTTGACATTTTGAATAACTTTATCGAAAACTTTGACATTTTGAATAACTTTATCGAAGACTTTGACACTTTGATAAATTTTATCCAAAACTTTGACACTTCGAAAAAATTTATGGAAAACTTTGACCTTTGAAAAAGTTTGGCAAAAACTTTGACACTTTGAAAAACTTTATTGTATCGAAAACCTTGACACTTTGAAAAACTTTATCAAAAACTTTGACACTTTGAAAAATTTTGGTGAAAACGTTGACACTTTGATTTAGTATAGTTAACTAATAGTAAACTATAGTTGACTATAGTTTTTTTTGTTAGGGAAGATGTCAAATAGGGACTATAACCATGACTTTTCCTTTCCAATTTTTCTTGTATTGAAAAAATGTAAACATAGAAAAGAAAATGGAACAAATTTATGCTATCAATTTCGAAAAAAAAAAATATCATTTATAGGGATCATTTCCATACCTTTTTCTTTTCCTGCAAGGAAATAATGTAAACATAGAAAATAAGATGCATGGAACAAAATTCTGCAATCAAGATCTAAAAAATACATCATTTATAAATAGCCTTTTCTTGAGGTGAAATCGTATTAAGAAGAAAATTATCAATATTCAACAGATTTGATTAATTATATATGTTGGAAATTGATCAAAATAACTTTTACTATCAATATATCATCGCGTCAAATGCTTACCGTCGTTTTTCAGACTAATTGTTAGTCCGTTATTTAAACATTGAATTGATAACGGATTCTTCCGTTATTTTCCGATCATGTCATTGAGCACACGGCGGGTATGACCGGTTGGCAGGGGATACTTATTCCTCCATTGCACCTGATCCCACCTATGATCGATATTTTGGAGGTCCGTGTTTTCTCTGCTCCTATTTTGTATTATTTTATGGACTTTTGATCTTGAATACTATTCGTTATCTCCGTATGGTTCATTTCAGAAATTCTCACTTTATTACATGCTAAAAAATATTCATTGTAGTTTCAAATAATATTTTTAGAACACATTTCCCACATTTTTATTCAACATGCTTTGTCAAACTTTGCAGATCTACTGAAAAGTTAACATAAAATTAATAATCTTAGTCAATATCGCAAACTTACATCGCTGGTTCCAATATTATGAAATAACATGATACTTCTTACCTTGATGGACATGAGAAAATATAATACTTTTAAGATTTTTATTTTTCAAAATGCGATATTTGATTTATGCAAAAAGGCGATGTTCATTATATCAGTTGTTCAGTAATATGCATATTAAGCTTAAATTCCTTTTTAATCTGAATTCTGTTGTGAGAGTGGATATCTAAAGTTTACTGCACATTAAATCTTTTATACAACCAGGGTCAAGAGTGGAAAAAAATCATTGAAATAAATGGAATATTTTTGTCGATTGATATTCATTTTTTAATACAATTAGAGCCCTCTTGACATATACCTCTCCAAATGTAAGATGCTGCGTTTTTGATGTCATAATAGCGATGTCATATATAATTAACTTTTATTCTTTTAGTTACAGGAATAATCATTCCTTTTACCCCTGTAAACGAACTTTCGGGGATATTGTATGTGTACTTAAAAAAAGTGGGCTTTATATTTTTAGTGGCTTTGGCGCAGACAACGATGCGCTATGTAGTATTTGCCCTGTCCGTCCATCTATTTGTCTGACCGTTTGTCTTTTTGTCCGCAAAAACTTTAACCTTGCCCATAACTTTTAATTGGGTGGACTATGGCTATCATATTTCAAAGGTATATTCCCTGTGACAAGATCTTTATTTGGGTACCACGAAATTTGACCTCTTGACCTTGGAGTTTGACACACTTTTAACACAAAAAGCCAAAACTTATACTTTGGCCATAACTTAAAAACATTTGTTGCTAGGACTTTCATACTTAAAATATGTATTTTTATAACAAGACCTTCAATGAGATACCAACAACTTTTCTTTTACATTTTACCTTGACCTTGGAGATTGACCTACTTTTAAAAACTATAACTTTGGTCATAGCATTTGAACGGAAACCTTTCATTGGACAGCAATAACTTGGAGCCTTTGACCTTGACCTTGGAGTGCGACCTATTTAAAAAAAATGTACCTTTGCAAACACGTTTGAATGGTTAGGGCTAGGACTTTCATACTTCCCATATGTAATCTTTGTGACTGGGCCTTCCTTTAAAAACCAACGATCTCGACCATTTGACTTTGACCCCGGAGTATGACTGACCTTTAAGAATTATTGACTTCGGCCATAACTTTTGAACAGGTGGTGCTAGGGTTTTAGGGTTTTATATTTTACATTTGTATTTCTTGTGAGAAGGCTTTACTCTGGGTATCACAATGTTGGATTTGCATTTGAGAATATTTTACCTTCGCTATGTTGCCATACGGGTACATCAGTGTTTCACAAACACATAGGTTTTCTTTTTAGTTTATCAATGTTTTTTTTTAAATCTCAAACTTAATAAAAAGGTTCATATTATACATAGGGAATGACGCAATCCACTCTTTAACGAAGGATCGGAACCAAAAACTCCGAATTAATCTCCAGAGTTTTTACGGAGGACAGGTCTATGCTGAGTATGCCACATTTTGCATCGGAGATGAAGACAATAAATATATACTGACAGTATCTGGATACAACGGAAACGCGAGTGAGTTGTGTGATTAAGTAATTTGATAAATAAAATGAATGAAAGATGTTAAGTAATATAGTGCAGAACATGTAAACAGTTATATGTATGGAATTTTACAGAATAGCAGGTATTTTTACGAATTTATATTAGTTCTTTTTTCACGAATTTATATTAGAAATTTCTCAACACTTTCACGTACCTGTTATTTTAAAAGTCATCTTAAATGCCTCTCAAGCCCCAGGGCGCATAAGCCTATATACCAAATTCCTGAACGCATGAGACACAAGTCAATAACAGATTTTCTCCCAGCCTAAGTCATTTTAAGGTGGGTGATCTCAGACAATGCATACAGGTATCTTATGCCAGGACAAATCACAAAAATCACATGTGGATTTTAATTTACCTACATTTTCATTACTTGCCAAATGTCCCTAGGTACTAAACCTTGTGGCAGATCTTTTTAATTATGATGTTTTATTTACAATAAAATTACGATAACACTGCACACAAGGTACATAATTCCAATGATAAGTAGATACAACATTATTGTTCATGATAATTGTAAAGTTGTGTATGTCATAGGGTTTTTAAAGAAATCAAAAATAACCTCAAAATTCATTTCACTTTCCCCCCGAAATGCAAATAAAAAATATCAATCTAATTGCTCCCTCCTCATTTTTTTTACGTGTTAAATCTCAGAGAATAATTAGGTCTTCCTTCACTAAATATCCAATGTGATAATTCTATATCAACAATGTAAAGACATGTTTATAGTCCGTTAATTATACAATTTGTTCTTAAGAAAAAATATCATTCTGTGTGTGTGTGTATTTATAAGAAGTAAGGTAATCATTTCTGTCATTAATGCCAATACAGAGATGTAAATAGCCAAAATGACAAAAAATTACACATTATATATAGAACAATAGTAATTGACAGATATATTATTTTTTTCAGTTTGTTGATAAAACATTTTTAGATATTATAATATTGTAACAGCTAAAAGGATGACTTTTAAAAGAATTTTCCAGCATTTCGTAGAATAGCGGGAAAACATTGTATGATAGGAACGTATTTTATTGGAAATGCCTGTTTATGAAATTTATTTTCAAAAGTAAGGCCTTTACTGAATTTGATTTGTCTATTTTGTTTTTTCTGTTTGAAATATTAATAATAACACACATATGTTTTTTTATATTATATTCATTATGAATAAAATATATGTATAAAAATATCTTCAAAGAACCAATCTTTTATTTCAAATATTTACATGATATTAAATCTTTTTCATGTACAGAATCAAAATTTGTCTGTAAAATCTGTCTGTCCTTTAAGTTTATATTTACGAGAACTTACGTGCTGATGAATCTTATCACTCAATCTAATACGTATTTTTTTTTTTACTCAAATTACTCAATGTTATAACCCCGTTATCCTCCTCACTAAATACCCAATGCCAAATTCTGTGTCAGTAATTGAAAGACATATCTTTTGTCCTTGAAGCGTATAACAGTTTTAACTTTCTGTAAGTTAAAAAATTGTCAGGAATAGGAACGTCTCTTAGTCACCATTCATAAGAAGTACGGTACTTTTTCCTGTCGTTAATGCCAATACGGAGACGTTACACATGTAATAGCCAAGAAACGTGTCCAAAATACAAACACGTGGTTTATTGGATATTGTAGAGTAGTAAAAATAACGTATACACGATTCACAGATAATTCATGTTTTTTGTTTGATGATAAAACATTATTTAGATATTATCAATATCCTGTAACAGCTAACAGAGCGACTTATAATAGAGTTTTCCTGCGTTTCGTAGAATAGCGGGAAAACATTGTATGATAGGAACGTATTTTATTGGAAATGCCTGTTTATAGTAGGCGTGGGCAAAAGGAAGGCCAATGAGAAGTCGGTATTTTGTGAGGTGTTGGATCATTGAAAGCCAGTGCTTCGCAGAACACTCGTATTTTTTTGTTTATATCTATATTCAAATGAATATTTTTATATATGTATGAAATATTTAACAACAATATTGTCATATATTTTGATTTTGCTTTATTGTACATGTACATAAATGGTGCATTGTTTATGCATACCAAGTACTGCTCCGAATGCCTATCCGACATTCTCCTTTAAGGCATTATTTACAAAGCGACCGACACAGGTTCTCCATAATTACCTATTTATGGTTTTTTCCTGGGCGGTTCTTCATGTCTTTGATAGGGGTACAATACATAGCATATAACGTATAGTAAACTGAAACATTGCAGTATTTCATTGATCACACACACATTTATAATGTATGCCTGTTTCTTATAAAATTGTTATAAAATAAATGCCAGCTGCTCCCACTAAGCTAGCCTGGCTTACAGCTTAAGTGTTGTATTATTTGAAGTGAAGTCTGTCAAATAATGAGTGAAGATTAAACCGATACATAACATTTACCACTTAAGATCTGGGCTAAGACATATCAGTTGTTGCTACTCTGTTACAACTACTAGTTTATTATTTAGTAGTAAACCTTATCATAAGCAATACTCTGTTTCAGGTGACAGTATGACGTATCACAATGGAATGAAATTTACAACCAAAGACCAGGATAATGATATGAGAAGTTCTAACTGTGCTATACAGTATCACGGGGCCTGGTGGTACAACGAATGTTACGCATCGAACCTGAACGGAGAGTACGCCCAGTCAGCCGTCTACGGGAAGCAGTACATGGTATGGTATTACTGGAAAAATACTTTTGAAGCGCTAAAGAAGACTGTCATGATGATCAGACCCAAAAACTAACGTTTATCAGAACTGACACATTCCCTACATTTATATGTTGTTTTTTTTGTCAAACAAATAGTTACAGTGTCATTTTCTTATTTCACAGTATGAATTTTTCTTTTAACTTGTAATGGAATTTATTAGCTTTCATTTTCTTTTCATTCAATATTTCGAACTGATTTAAAAACGATTTCATCAGTTGAACACATAATGGAATGAGAATCAACCCTGAAGATCGGGGCAATGAAAGGAAATAGTTACATGTTTGACCATTCTACAGCATGGCATGGAGCCTACTGGTACAACTGGTGTCACTTTCCAAATAAAAACTGAAAGTACACGCAGTCTCAAGTGTGAGATGCATATGTTAATTTTCCGATTCAATTTGGTGTCACTGGACAGGAGAAGAGTTAAAAACACGATTTACAAAATACGGACACCACAAACCGGAGTATCCCTTCGCATAAGAGCACATAATCCAGATATGAAGTTTAACCTGCATAACTCCAATTACGCACGCATCCACACACCCAATCAGACTGTGGCCTAACTATAACCAATCCAATGTAGTTGAAAAGGGGACGAAATCTGTGATGATGATCAGACATAAAGACTGATCGATCGCCAGACCTTGCAACGAGGATTGTTCGGAAAGTTCGAGGACTTCTGTCATCTGTCATATCTTTTTATATTTAACGTCAAATGTTATGCAAATTTGGTAGAAATATGTTGGTAGATTCTAACGATTAATTCAAACGATTTGTATTAAAGATTTAAAAAAAAATGTTTTATCTATTTCGAACTTATCCTGAATTAAATTCTGCAAAAATCGGATCGGGGGCAGGTCAAAATTAAGTTATTTACAGGCAATACACTGAAAATGTTTAGTCATATTCTCTGTAAAATGGAGAAAAAAACCTAAAAACAAACTAGACATTTAAATTAAGATATTTACATTACATATATTTTTTGCATATAAAAAGAATGGAAATCCATTGCATTCAAAACACCATAACACAGACAGGGTGCCAAGAGGTAAAACATGCGTTTTAATTTGACGTCATGATTGTGAACACCGAGGAGGCGCAACGTCACAAGCGAAAATCGAAAAATCACTTTCAAATTGACCAGAAGCTTTTACGTTGAATTAAATGTAGCTTACACGAAGGATAATAAATACAGTACTGTGTTACGACTTACGGCTATCTATGCTTAGCGGCGTAAAATTGTGGGGCTCCTTAATCTGAACGTTGAACGAAAGACAACAAGATTTTTAATATTTTATTGGATTTTATTCAAATAAATGTACAAAAATACACTTCTCTGGCTCTGCGGCCCTCACCTGAAATAAAAACAAACCAACCACCCTTTTCAACAAATGTTAATTGAAAAAAAATACACCCTTAAAACAAACCCTTCTATAGATGTAAATAGACCTAATACCTTTAGGTCTTGAACAAAGTTCCAACTAGTGATTTCATCACTTAGTGAGTATAAATACAAAGTGTCAGGTTATAGCAAACAAGTAATTGTATAGGGACAAAAAGTTATGCTAATATCTCAATACAATGCGTCTAGCATTTGTTAACATTCAAAGGTTGAAGCAAACAACTAATTGTATAGGGACAAAAAGTTATGCTTACATCTCAACAAAACTCAATACAATGCACCATACATTTGTTAGTAATAATGTCAGGAGTTATAAATATCAAGTTCAGGTCACTTCTTGTGCCTTAGTAAATAGTATTCAACAGCAAACAATAACGATGAGTTCAGGCCACTGCTTGTGTCTGAGTAAAATGAATGAATAAAGCAATTAAACGTTGCTAACAAATTCAGGTTAATAATTACCCATCATGTCAACTTGTTTGTCTCTCTGTCTAAAACAGAACCCTTTCTGATGGGAAGTTGGTCCGTCAGGTGGACCTTTCCGTGGGTGAGACTGTAGGCGTCTGACCGTTAGACGCTGGGAGCTCGTATATAAAACCTTTACAACCTGTATGACGTCAATCACTCAATGCATGAGATTTGGCGCCATAACGTCAAATAGCTGGAAAACTTCAGATGCACTTAACTATTATACTCATCAGAGGTGTTCCGAATGTACTTTTTAGCTTTTGCTGCTTAGTATGAAAAACAGAGTGTAATTATAAGGTTTTACTCTAATTATCACTGAATGGATTAATTATTTATCCAAATTATCAGAGGTAAGCACATAAGGTACTATGTAATAGCATTTATGATGCAGTCAATGGTTTATTTACGTTGTGTATTCCTCAAAACATGAAGGAAATTCGGAACGAGGTGAACAATTTGCACCCAGATCATAATAAATGATTCATTACTTAATTGCATAGTTCATTTTGCAAATTATAGCGTAATTGCTTTGTTTCGTTTAAACGAAATCAATTTGAGAAGATGGGTAGTCCTCATTGCAAGCGCAAAAACGATGATGTTGTATATCGTCACGGAGCAGAAGATAACGATGCAATTTTGCGTTAAACTCGGGAAAAAAACATGAAAAAACACTCTTAAAATGCTGTAGAAATAAAAAAAAATATCCGACAAGCGAGTCATGGGGGGATGTTTGTGTTAGTGGATCTGGTGAAATTGAGTGTCATTAAATTTTATTCAGTGGTATTAGAGGAGTTGCGGATAAAAGTTTGGTACCATTCAATATTAAAGATAGAATACGAGTGTACCTATTTTGCTATGGGAAGACAAAACTATGTGTCCGAACAAAAAGTAAAACACACATATTATAGTGTATATTATGGGTATCCGGAACTAGAAATATGACAACACGAAAATATATAAATGACTTCCAGTGTTCTAATCATTTTTTTTCATACACACTTTTGGTGTTTGCTAAAATACATATCAATGTAATACCTGTAACCGAGGTCTCGTGTCGCAGTAGAGGATGGAATGAAGAAGAACCCTCGCCGCTGCCGAGTATTGGACAAAATTTCCAGCTCTCCACCGGCAAGTGGTGGCGTCTACATATGAATGAAAAACTTTTCGAGAGGGACCTTAAACAACAATAAACAAAAACCAACATAATATATGTCACATATCTAAATGGACATGACTTGAATATCAAGCATGATTCCAAACAAATACCTATATACTTCGGAGGTAATCGTGTTTGAATATGCATCTTTTGTTTAAGAAAGAAACCAATTTGGACAAGTTTAAATTATAGGATAAAAGTGGATTCAAGAAATGGAACACTGTTCCTTATCTTTATCCTTTTTTTTTTTTTACAAAGCCTTTCTTTTTTCTTCACTTTCTTTCAATTTAGGAACATTTCTGTTCCTTTTTAATTAAATCTAATTATAATTTACTGCTGCACTTTTCGTTTCTCATACAAAAAAGAAGGAAAATTAAATTTGTTGTTCCAAAAGAGAGAGGGGGAGAGAAATGGAAAGGGAGAAAGAGAAAGAGATAAAGAGATTCGTTCTCAACGCTTATCATGAAAACGTAA
>NW_026941731.1:0-13188 GCF_032062105.1 Saccostrea cuccullata
AGTTGGAATAATACAGAGATTGCAGTTCTTTAGGAATAAATCTTTCCCGCAGAGCGTCACAAACGGAACGATAGTCATCTTTCACATCGTCGTCTAAAGATTCATAATAATCTGCAGCTTGATCTCGGAGGAATGCAGGTATCGTTATGCATTTTCTTGGTTCGGTCCAGAAATTAGCTCTGGATATTCGATCAAAGTTCTTAATCCATGAATCAAAGTCTTCATCGAGTTTCCCGTAGAATGGGGTAGGCTTAATCAGGTTGGACGGCTGTCTAACTTCAGGCACAGCTTCGGGAATAATATCCTCAATTGGCTCCTGTCTCTTCTTCCGTGGCATCTTTACAGTATTTGACCAAAAGTTAATTTTCCAAAGTACATGTCGAAATATTTAAGATGATCTCATCCGACCGCTGGCCACCATAATATGTGACGGGGGTCCTCCCTGTCACTGGCACTGGTAATTAATGACTATAGTTTTTATTTACATCGTTTATTTACATAATTACAACACAAGATATATTCATAAGAAATCACAAAGTTCACAATACAAAAATACGTCCACACACATTGACTTTTAGACTTGTTCTCCTCTCTCTCACGCGCGTTCCCAGGGCATGGCCATACCAAATCTCTTTTTCCCCACTTTCTCACACAAATCAATCTAATGCTCACTTTCATCTCTCAGAACTCTATCATGCACAATAAACAACGATAACAGAAATGACAAATTATAAATCCATGCTTGTCCACTCGCTTTCTTTCTAACTAACTCAAATCACACTCTTGGGAAACAGGGCTACAACGCCTGCGCCGCGCACCTGCAACCTATCACTCACTCATTTACAATTAATTAACAATTAATTCGGGCGATTACTCTGTGACAAATCAGACATTTTATCTTTTATACTCATACATGTTCAAGAAAACCTTTATATTTGTGTCTAGAAATATTCTTACGATTTACGCAAATAACAAATTCTTCATTTTAAACTGTCAGTAAATCGATGACTAGCATCGTTTTAGATATATCTGGGACTCGCGTAAAAATCAAAGAGCGGTAATCATGGTAATGTTGACCTCCGGAATGTATATAGGTCAATTAATGCGCGATCGATAAACGGGTTGCACAACTATAAACAAAAACAGTCAAGGTCCGAGGAAAATTCACGATGCATGAATTAAATGACAGTGAATTATTTTAGGCTTGATTTTTTTTTAATATAAATAATGCTACATTGAGTATCAATCGAATGAAAGATGATAAGTATTTTTCCTATCTCCCATCTTGTAATTTAAGCTAAATACAAGGAGAAAGTTGTCTCTGAATAATCTGTATGACATCTGCTAGAGAATACGTTAAAAACTTTATTTCAACAAAGTTTAACATTCAATTTAGTTAAGTATGTTATTCTTATCTAGTTTATTTCATTTATACGTGTTATACGCGTACGCATAAAGAATTCTTCACTTGCCGTATAAATTAAAATTAATCCGTTACCTGTACATGGATTATAAAGTTCGCTGCTCATTTAAAAACACAAGATTCGAACAAAATAACGTTTTCATGAGATCAATCAGATGTTAAACAACCCATTTCAAATCGTTTTTGAGTTATAATGCAGAAACTTTCAAGCTCCCTTGACCCCTAATCTGAGGGTCAGCCCCTTTTTAATGATGTCAAATGATAGATCTTAAAATTATGCATAATATTTGTGAAACATGTCTTAACAAATTATTTTTAGTTTGAAAGATACATAAGGAAATACATGTATATGTAAAATTTGGCGCTTTTAGGCATTCTCATTTTTAACCCCTATCTAGCACCGTTTTGAGCGCAGAAATCGAAAAAGAAAAACCGATGTGCACAACTTCAATTCTTCTTGTATTTAAATGCAGTAGACATTCTGCTCCAGCTTTTGTCGTTTCTGAGCCTTTTTCAGGAAACGAACAGTACCAAATTTTCATTTAAAGGGTTATAACTCGAAAGCGGAAGGGAATTTTTGAAACGTATGAAAACATTTTAATTTAGTTTTGTAACGTCCAAAAACTCTGAAAATTTGAGCAAAATCCGTTAAGAAATGAGCGAGTTACGAGGTCTCAAAGTTGGCGTCTAGGAAAAAAAAAAAAACTAGAGCCGAGCTCGTTGCAAAGCAACGAGTAGGTCTTCCGTCGGAGCTGCGGACAGGGAGAAATGACCTGGAGTCAAGGTCATGCAACGTTCTAATGTTAAAGCAATCTTTTAAGGGTAGATAGCATCTTATTATGTTTTACTATAATTATATAAAAAGGATAGTAAAGGAATGTTTGCGACCTTGACCTTCAAAATGACCTTGCGTCACACCATGACACACGCTGGTGATGAGCATATCCCATTTGTGAGCTACCGTATTGAATTATTCACACATGTTTTTTTCAAATCCTGCATCCAGACAAAACATCTTATCCTAAATAACCTTAACTGAAGGATTCAAGGAACATTTTGAAATACATCTTTTGTGCAGTTGAGGTAAGAATTCGGATAAATTAATCCAGAACCAAGCGCAATTTTTTTTTGTACGCAATTGATATATACTTTTTAATATGGGTGGCACTGGAGCTCTCTGGTGATAAATCCCAATTTTTTCAGACCAGCTAGCGAGCTACAGATCTGCAGCTAGCTGATTGTCACAAAGTAAATTTTACAAAATTTATTTGAAATGTAATAGAATTTCATTCATTCAGAAATGAATTTAATTCACAACGTAAGTGCGCGATGGAATTACCATTTTACAGCATCGAATCTCAGAAATAGTTTGTACTTGCGATAAATTCTCTATCCGCAAAGTCTTCAGTTAACCAACATCACAAGAGCGTTTTATTAAAAGATAAAATGCAGAATTTCAAGAAAACATTTGATACACAGCGAGAACATCTTCTTTCCCTAGAGAGTAAACTCTCAGCTAGCTGCGTGGAAAAAATAATAAGGACGAGAAGGAGAGAAAGAAATTGCACGTTACAAACCTGGAAGACAAACTCACAGACGCGCGTACGAAAAACAAAGCCCTGGAAAAGAAAATTGGAAGAATGGACACAGAAAATTATGAACCGAGGGAAGCCCTGCAGTCCGTTTCAGATCAATTGGTAGCAAAGGAACGCCAGTTAAGTTTTATAAGGTTAGTACCACCGGTTTTCTGTGTTCCAGTTCCTATACAGAAAAGTGTTGGTACCAACATGGATACTTGTAGTGCCAGGGACGTCAGCGACGCATCCACACAAATGCCTGCTAAGGAAATTCACAGGACAGGAAAAGCTTGGTACCCTCTATATCATCCTAGCCACTTGGAAGCTAATCAGTCCACAAAGAACAAAAGACCGAAGGAAAATAATAATTAAAAAAAACAACGGAATTCTGCGAGTCCTAACTACCCTGCATCATCGTATCCTCGTGTAGTGCATCAACCTTCACAACATCAGCGCTTTGCACCCTGCCCCCAACAGTCTTCCATACCGACAGACTATAATGCCCCCTTTTATGGATATTGATTTAAGTTTGAACTATCAGTGACCTTAAACTGCAATGATTTGAACTTTCAAATAATATTAAAGGCATATCTAATTTTACATATATATCATTCACTCTTTTTGATTTGTAGACTCTGGGACAGAGTCTCACTCGGAGAGGGGAATGATTGTCACAGAGTAAATTTCATAAAATTTATTTGAAATATAACAGAATTCAATTTAATGAAAAGTATTATCTATAATGCTTATTTTTGACAATTCTCTACATCAAAGAGCGTCCGACTTGTATTTGTGATATAAATTGCGTAAATGTGTAAATTGAGAGAATCCCTTCTGTTGAATGAGAGAGTCATGCAGTTTTTAGATCCGCCGTGGACTATCCCGGACGTGAACATTAGATGTACTGGACATTCCGTCATCAAGAAAATATAGTTTTACTCTGGACTATTCCGAGTTACCAAAACGTTTGTTTGTGTGTCCGTGTGTGGGCTTTACAACCTGTCCTTGTTTTGTGTGACTTGACTTGATGTATTTTTCAAAATACAAACTTTAACTTTTTATTGCTTGACTTTCTTTTAATAAATTTTCATCACAAGTTCACTTGTGTTACTTTCACTAAATATATTCTATTAAAATAATGATTCCATCTTCTTTGTTAACTTTAAATTGCTAGAAATACATGTATAGTGTAAATATACAGCATGAAAATAATGAATGTTAGAAATGAAATTATTAATTGTCGGAAATGCAATGCAAAATTCCGGAAATCAAATGCAACAAAAACTGGTACCTCCCCTTACCCAAAGAAACTAATACACGTACTTTGATGCTCGATTGAACACTCTAATAGGCACAAGTTTTAGAAATTAAAAAGTTCATATATAGGAAAGTTTAGTGACGCATACTAATCCTTGCCGGCCTTGTTTTTTTTTTTTTTCATTTACTTGACGACTTGCGAAAAAAAAAATGTCGCGCATGATTATTGGTTAACATTATAATAGGTTATGGATTAATCATGGATTTTAACACCAGTCCTGACCTGCACGTACCTTAACAAACTTACAAATAGACATTCTCGACTCTGAAGGAAAATATTGTATCATTTCCGGGACGGGGGGTTATAATGTATTGCAATGAGAGGAAATTTAATAATCTCTTTTAGTCCAATAAACACGAAAGCATGGCTTAGAAAATTTGTATGCAACTACATGGCTTTCTCAGAAGCAATTTTGCATTTGTTAAAAAAATTCTAAATATTCTGAAAGCTCGGAATGTATATATTTTGGGCGCTCTTCCGTGTAAATCAGCATGTACTTAGTTATAATCATTTACCCGTAAAATCGTGTCATAGTGATATTCTTTTCATTCGAGGAAATAATAGAAATACATAAGCATATCATTCGGTACAATACAATTATAAGTTATGCAGCAATAATGCAAAACTCAATGTTGCTTCATTTAATTTTCGATTTTCATGACAATTCGAAACGTCACATCCACTTACAATTTAATTTGTGCATTTACCATGTTTATTTGTATTTGCTAATTTAAACAACATCATAAATTTTTCTGATATAAAGCAATTAGAATAACTTAATATAGGCCCGTATACATGTAACGATTGCAATTACTTCCAACTGGAGGGGGAGACGGGGCCTTAAAAAATCCTCGTACTACATGTGTACCTTTCCAATAATAGAATCATCCGTACAAATCAAAAAGAAGTTGCAGTATTGAAATCCCCTAAAAACTAAAAACTATATAATGGACTTCACAAGGGTAGAATTTAACATTACTTTATGTACTAAATTGGCAGTTATCGATAGGTCATCCTGTGTCACCTATAAGTGTAAGCGATGAACTCGTTCAGATACCTGAGCAGCAGAGAAAAGCAGCACATTTTATTCATTCGTCAAAGAAAAGAATCCGACATTTAACACTTTTAAATCTTTTGAATACACATACACGTTCAAGAAAACCTCTATATTTTTGTCTAGAAATATTCTTATGATTAAGGCAAATAACATATTTTCTTGATTTTAAATCTAGGACTCGAGTAAAAATCAAAGAGTGGTAATGTTGACCTCACGAATGTATATAGGTCAATGTGCGATCGATGAACGGCTTTCATAACAGTACATACACACAGCAGTCAGGGTCCACGGAAAATTCACGATGCATGAATTAAATGACAGTGAATTATCTTAAGCTTGGACTTTTTTTTTATATAAATAATGCTACATTGAGTATCAATCGAATGAAAGATGATAAGTATTTTTCCTATCCCCCGTCTTGTTATTTAAACTAAACACAAGGAGAAAGTTGTCTCTGAATAATCTCATTCTGTATGACATCCAGCCAGAGAATACGTTAAAAACTTATTTAAACAAAGTTAAACATTCAATTTAGCTATAGGTATATTATTCTTGTCCAGTTTATTTCAGTTATATACGTGTTATACGCATACGCACATAGAATTCTTCTTCACTTGTCATATAAAATCACTTACCTGTACATGGATTATAAAGTTTTCTGCTCATTCAATAACACATGACTCGGACAAAATAACGTTTTCATGAGATCAATAAGATGTTAAAGAACCCATTTCATATCGATAAACATATCGAAATATTTACCGTTTTTGAGTTATAGAGCAAAAACTTTTAAGGTCTTTCAAGGTCCCTAGATCCCTAATTTGAGGGGCCAGCCCCTTTTTAATGATGTCAAATGATAAATCTTAAAATTATGCACAACATTTGTTCATCATGTCTTAACAAATTATTTTTAGTTTAGAAGATACATAATGAAATATATTTTAATTTTTGTGCTTTTAGGCATTAACATTTTTGACTCCTATCTAGCGCCGTTTTGAGCGCAGAAATCGAAAAAGAAGAACCGATGTGCAAAACTTCAATTCTTCTAGTATTTGAATTCAGTAGAATTTCTGCTCCAGCTTTTGTCGTTTCTGAGCCTTTGTCTGGAAACGAACAGTACCAAATTTTCATTTAAAGGGAAATAACTCGAAAGCGGAAGAGATTTTTTTAAATGTTCGAAAACATTTAAATTGAATTTTGTAACGTTTAAAAACTCTGAAAATTTGAGCGAAATCCGTTGAGAAATGAGCGAGTTATGAGGTCTCAAAGTTGGCGTCTAGGAAAAAATAAAGAATAATAGGAAAAACCTTAACCATCAGAATCAGTAGAAGGTCTTCCGCCTGAGCGGAAGACCTTAAAAAAAGAATAATAGGGAATAATCTTAACCATCAGAATCAGTAGAAGGTCTTCCGCCTGAGCGGAAGACCTTAAATATTAAAGTTATTTGAAGTTTATCAGTATAGATCCTCTAATCCTTGTGAACCTAATATCCAGATAACTGTAAAATACTTTAATTCTCAATGACCGTGTAACGCAGGACAGCACCACGAGATTTCCATCGAAATCATCAGCAAGTTTCATTTCTTGTCTGAGGGCTGAAGTGTCTGGCGGTTTTTTTTTTTACCTGGACTGCTTGGAGACAAATTCCCTAGGTCGGGAGTTCAACCCGGGGCTTGGGCTCAAGTTGGTATACTTATAAGATTTGATTTCTTTGTGCTTTCTCCTCTAAATATAAATATTTCTTCTTTCTATATTTCTTCACTTAAGGAAGTTAGTTAAAGAAGTGTTGTAAAATGTAATAACTAGCTTATTTAAACATAATTTATTTTTATTGTCTACCGAAGTCCTAAAAAATTTAAAATTTAGATACCTAGGGTAGAGAACAGCAATTCGAACACTGCAACTTACATTTTCCACAATTTCTTTTTAAGTTTTCCGGTGTATTTTCCAATGGCATTTACTGGCAAATTCCATATGGCCGAACGAATATAATATTGATTTTCAGCTTAATATATAAAAAGTCGTCGCCATAAATTCATGCACACTCTGTCTCTGTAAATCATTTTTTCTTCAAAAAACTATGTTTCAGAACACTTTTCAGACTTTGCAGTGTTATTTTGCCACCAAAGTCCCAATGGCCTGAAATACCTATGTTAATTTTAAGACAAAACACAGGAGATATGCAAGAGGTGTCCTAGAAGAAAGCAAATTCACATTTTACTTTTTCATTGCTTCTCTAATATTGTAAAGTTCGACTTTGGCTTGCTACATAAGAAACATTGTATTTCGAATGTGAAAAAAAAATTATGAATGACATATCACTTAAAATGAAATATTTCTCTCAGTTACACGAATCATAAAAAAACAGCAGCGCAACCATGACGACATCAAAAGATATGTCGTACTGTTTAGAATTGCTATGTTTTAAGAAATCGTTGTAAGAACAAATTCTGCACATCATTTGAATTTCACTCTGTTCACTGAGTTATCTTTTCTCTCACATACAAAGATTTCTTTAACAATTTCTAAATTATTTCCTGATATCATTCACAATTTTCAAATTCTGATCATGAAAAATCTCGCGTAGATAAATGGAGGAACTAAGGAGTTAAGCTTTAGAATTTGATTTTTATTGTCATATTTGTTTAATTATCAAAATTCTTTTTTTTTATGCACACCAAATATCCTTAGATATTTTTAACGAATAAAAACTAGCTTCAGACACGAAAATTTGTGTCGCATAATCCCAGCATGTCTAAATATTTTGCCGCGTTGACAGGTGTACATACCCATCTCATGAGAGTGCTGCATAATTTGGTGGGTCACAATAGCGCCCGACGTTGCCATTTTGACCACATTTTAATTTTTTTTTGTCACAAAACCGAGAGTACATCAAACCCCATTCGTCTGTCAGACAGTATAGCTGTCTGTGCGTCACAAAAACATCAACCTTGGTCATATCTTTCAAAATAGAAGGTTTAATACTTTCATATTATACATGTATATTACCTGTGACAAGAACTTTCTAAAAATATTATTTTTAACCCTTGAGCTTAACTTTGGAGTTTGACCCATACTTCAAAAAAAAAATTAAACTTTACTTTCAATTGGCAATTGCGAAGTGCGCAATTAATCCTTACGTCTCTGGTTCGAATCCCACTTTGGGACGTGGAGACCGGTTCGAATGAGATCCTATAAACCGAGGTCCTGTGTCGCAGTAGGTGCTTGCACGAAAAAGACTCTCCCGCTCCATGGCCCTGCGTGCCGAGTATTCAAAATTCAAAATTTCCAGCTCTCAGCTGGCAAGTGTTGGCGTCTCCATATGATTGAAAAATTCTCGAGAGGGACCTTCAACAATATAAAATCAATTGGCCATAAATTTTGAATGAAATAAGACAAGGCTTTCAAATTGAAAATGTATATCAACTGTGATTAGACTTTCCTATATACAATATGATATTTGACTTCCTGACCTAGTCCTTGATATTTGACCTTCTTTCAAAACTGTTTAACCTTGTTAATCATAACTTTTGAATGAGAAGAGATAGGGCTTTTATATTTTACATGTACCAGCATATTGCCTGTGATATGACCTGTCTGAATAGAATATGAATTTTGACCCCATAGCCTTGAACCTTGACTTTTGACCTTCTCTCGTAAAATCTTATTTTTCCTTATCAAGTAATTTTTTATTGAAAAGACATATGGCTTTCATATTTGACATGTGCATTGCCCGTGACAAGATATTTCCGAGCATTGCTTTCAGACCCCTTGACCTTGAACTTAGTGTTTGACCTTATTTTACAAAAATCAACTATGGTTAATACCTTTGAATGTCATATGATGGGGAGTTCAAATTTGACACAATATGCCTTAAATAATGGCATCTCACATCAGATTTAAAGGTAAAAAGCGGAAAGATTAAGACTGCATTTTTTTCTCAACTTTCAACTGATAATTAAAAATCCAGTTCTGTCTCCTTTCCTTTGCTTCCATTAGCAAGAAACACATATTTTGTAATCTGCTTGTTAGGTTTTTACTTTGTTGCTGCTCTGTAAAGAATGCCTGTCACATTACGTAAATTCCTACGAAAAGTAAAATGAATTTGTTTTGTGAAAGGATTGTACTAGCACGCTAAAATTATACAATGGTAAGGTAATGTTATAATTACATGCACATTTACTGATAATCTTTGGTAATCAACCTTTCTCTTTTTAGTATTCATTCAAGCTAGTTCAAACATGCAGTAATTCGTTATTATATCTCCAGCAGTTACATATTTATTTATTCTTTAGAAAATTGTTATCCTACATAGACACTGTATCAGATAAATACACAATATTAGACATATTAAACGTGCCTACGTGATCAGTTACCTGTGTAAATCATGTTAAAATAGTTGGAAGACATCTTTTGCAACTACATCCTCGGAAACCAACGGCCAATCTCGCACCAAAGCGTATGCAAGATTAACCACTTAGAAGCAGTTAAGCTCGCTTGCAGTAGGTGAAAGATATGTTTTATTTTTTAAAGCAGGAAGATTTAGGAAAAACTGATCCGCCGTCAGAAATATGTATCATATTTTTCATGATGTGGTTTTAATATATTTAAAAACACGTAGCGTTAAAAAATCAATGAAGCGTTATTAATGGATTATTCACTGAAATCTTGATTTTTAAAGTCAAATAAAAAAAAAAGAAACACAAAATATTCAAAACCTTTCCGTTTCGGTCCAACCTCACTCTTGATTGAAGTTCTAGAACGTCAGATAGCATCTATCCCGATGCTTATAAACTGATCAAGGGAATGAAAATAGTACTAATTATAAAATGCAATTGATAAAAGTGTAGGTTAAGAATAAGCCAATTATTGTTTATACCATTAGCCAATTTATACCATTAGCCATTATTTAAGTGTCAAAACTATAAGATATTATTGGAATAACTGTCAGCAGAATCATTTCGTTTGTTTATAGTATATAATAAATGTAGCTTCAATTTAAACAAATTCTCTGTTTTTGCATAAAACATTTTCTATAAATTTGAAGGCTCCTTTTCTCTTTAAAGACTTTAAAGTCTACCTGAACCCAAAAGCGCAGTAATTCTTTACGTAATTTTAATTCATAGTGCAGGAATTGGATCGAAAGAAGTATAAACTTGAAATTGCATTTTTTTCCCAATAACCTAATAACTAGAAACTGCCATGTGTTAACCCTCATTTCATGTACTTGAAAGGGGATTAATTGTGTCATTTATGTATATGTAACTGTTTGTATAGGATATATAATATTAAAAAAAACATTTTATTGTCATAAATCAGCAAATATTATATTACTCATAGATTTATTTTCGAATAGGTACATGAAGCTGGAATCTTTTCAAAATTTTGTCACAATGTTTTAAAAACGGTGCAAAATGTTAGTATAAAATTACATGGCAAAGGACAACATTGCAAAATCGCATATCTGGGCATCAAAGAAAACTTACGATTCCTTTATATTTTGGGATAAATTATAATAATTTATGCCATTGCCATTCTGAGTCACTAAATAACATCAATCAATACACTTATTACATACATTAAATTTTCTTTGAATTATGTATCCTAATGGGCAGATTTCAGATCCAACTTCTTACTTATTAGTCGCCCGCGTGGCGCAGTGGATAGAACATCTGCTCTAGAGTCGCGAAGGAAGAAGTTGATCCTTTCGTCGCGGGTTCGAATCCCACCGTGGGACATGGGGACCGGTCCTTTGGATGAGATCTTATAAACCGAGGTCGCAGTGTTGGCACGAAAAAAGATTCCTCACTGCTTAATGGCACTAAGTGCCGAGTATAGGTAAAAATTTGTAGCTCTCCACCGGCAAGTGGTGGTGTCACCATATTAGTGAAAAAGTTCTCGAGAGGGACGTTAAACAACGAACAAAGAAACAATCAATCAATCTTACTTATTATTTAGAGACTTATAGAACTTCCTGCAAACACAACATAAATGCTTCGCTTATATATTTATTTCTTTCACTTGCTTGCGTATATCATGAGAAGTAATAAACATGAAATTATATAGATTTAGGACGTTGGACTATTGTTATAAGTACTCTGTGTATTTACTAAGCTGATTTAAATATTTAAAAAAAACTAAATTGAGAATAGCTTTTATTCTTTTTTTTATAGTTTAATATGTAAAAGCCTGCACAAAACCCTGAAATGTTTCCTTAGTAATTAATAGACATATTCATTATAAATCTGAACTGTAAATAAAGTAACATTTCAAATGCGTGCTTAGATGTAGAAATGAAATCGTTCTTTATTACCTGACTCATCATACGCTACGCAGTAGATAAAGCAAAGGATGCCAAGGAACAAAGTAAAGACAACCCTGTACATTGCTTTTTGTATCTGTTTTCACACAATCTGAAAAAAAGATTATCATTACATCTCATGTGAAATATACATGTAATAACCTATTGGGCCCTTCTGCTGAGTATACTAAAATGAAACTTAGCAATTTGCTTCTGTATTACAGATTTCCTTTTACGAAAGTGTCGGTACATAGAGGAATATGACTACGTAGAGAAATGACGTGGCAAAATAACTTCCCGTCGTATATATCTACGATTTTAACTTTAATCCGATCATTACAGGGGCAGCAGAGGATGTGACAGGTCGACAGGGGATATTTTCCAATCCGAGGTACCTGGTTCCATTCCTCGTCTTTTGAATGATCCTTATTTGCTCTTCTTCAAAATTTGACAATTATATTGCAATGAGCTTATGAGCCTGATTATTTCACATTACAGAAATACAGACTTCCCACGAACAAACATAAACAAAAGAAGAGGATCATTAATTTGTATAGACTTTTGCATTACTGAATTCAATTTCATTCCCATTTCAGAAAATAATATCATTACAAGATACCTAAACACTGTTTCCCATCGTAGTCGCTACTATTTAGAGGCTACAGTACATTTCAATTGGCATTTTAATGTGCAAAGGGGTTTCAACAAGGGAAATGAAATAAAAATAAAATTTCATAAACATAAAACAACAGTCTTTCTGATCATACCACCGGTAAACATGTAATTATTAAAGGGGTATATATGATTAGAGCCAATTTTGACCCCCTAAAAATCAACATTTTATAATGACATTCAGATATGTTTAATTGATATTCATTTTGTAGAAGAGATTATATTAGATATATTTTCCATATATTTTTCACATTTATTTGCATTCACTAGCTGTAAATGACATGAGAAATAATGCTATTTTTGCTTTCTAACAAAAAAGCAAAAAATATGCCTTTTTCTTGATGTGTTTTCTTATGGGAAACATAGAGCGCAGTGTAGAACATACATAATTTTTCTGTCACTAATTAGTATTGCATAGATACATCTTTGGTAAAAATATAAAGCTTGTTCTATGCTGCGCTCTATATTTCCTGGACGAAAAAACTGCTGGAAAATAAGCAGTTTTATACAAAATATGCTAAAATGGCGGGAAAACGTGATCTTTATGATGTCATATTTCTAAAATAATGGCAATTTGATCAAAATGAAAATGACCAATAAAGGTCGCATATACAGTAAAACTCGTTTAGTACGAACACGGATATAGCGAATTCACGGATATAGCGAAGTTATCTTGGATCCCCAGCTATGTGAATTTAACGTATATCTTACACGGATATAACGAATAATGGATATAGCGAAGTAATTTTTAAGGTCCCAGTGACTTCGCTATAACCGAGTTTTACTGGTGTATAGCTGTAGAAGTTAAAGCTATATTTAAAGTAAAATTAAGATATTCAT
>NC_027724.1:0-16396 GCF_032062105.1 Saccostrea cuccullata
ATGATAAAAAATATGTCCGGAGTTTACGAGTTCTTAGATGCTACCAAGATTCATAATCTGAAGTGGTTCATTCCGTGTCCTGTTTTGCTTTATGGTAAACGGGAGTATATTATGTCTACAAATCACCTAGATATTGGGAGATTTTATATGGTATTTGGGTTTTGGTCAGTTTTGGCTGGAACAAGATTTAGGTCTTTAATTCGATGAAGACTGTTTAATCCGGGAGCTAAATTTTTAGACCCTGTTTGTTATAACGCTGTAGTAACTATGCATGCTCTGGTAATAATCTTTTTCTTTGTAATGCCTGTCATAATTGGGGGTTTTGGTAACTGATTGGTTCCTTTAATGTTAGAGGTTCCTGATATACAATTTCCTCGTGTCAATGCTTTTAGATTTTGGGTTTTACCCGCATCTCTTTACTTTATAGGAATCTCTGGGTTCGTGGAAAATGGAGTTGGTGCTGGTTGAACTATTTACCCTCCGTTGTCTACTTTTTCCTATCATGGCATGTGTATGGATCTGGCTATTTTAAGGCTTCATTTGGCAGGTATTAGGTCTATTTTTAGATCAATTAACTTTATAGTGACTATTAAAAATATGCGTTCCGTGGATGGTCATTTGTTAAGGTTATTTCCATGGTCAATTAAAGTAACATCTTTTTTATTGCTTACAACTTTGCCTGTATTGGCGGGGGGTCTTACTATGCTTCTGACAGACCGACATTTTAATACTTCTTTTTTTGACCCTGTGGGTGGAGGAGACCCGGTTTTATTTCAGCATTTATTCTGATTTTTCGGGCACCCTGAAGTTTATGTCCTAATTCTTCCCGGTTTTGGAATAATTTCTCATGTTTTGTGTTTTTGATCTAGAAAGAAAACAGCTTATGGTAATATGGGAATGTTTTATGCAATACTAAATATCGGGTTTTTAGGGTTCATTGTGTGAGGGCATCATATGTTTGTTGCTGGTATAGATATTGATACGCGAGCTTACTTTAGGGCGGCGACTGTTATTATTGCTGTCCCTACCGGTATTAAAGTGTTTGCTTGAATTGCTACAATAATAGGATCGCAAGTGTCCACACATGCTCCTATGCTTTGATCTACTGGTTTTATTATCTTATTCACAATTGGTGGGTTAACTGGGCTTATTTTGTCTAGTGCTTCGATTGATGTGACTCTTCATGACACTTATTTTGTAACTGGGCATTTTCATTATGTTTTATCAATAGGGGCAGTTTTTACAATTTTAGCTGGATTTACTCATTGATTCCCGCTGTTTTCTCGCGTCATGCTTCATCGTCAAAAAATAAAGAGGCACTTTATTGCTATATTCTTGGGTGTTAATATTGCTTTTTTACCACATCATTTCTTAGGGTTAGCCGGAATGCCTCGCCGAGTAGCTGATTATCCTGATCAATTTTGATTCTGGAATAAAGTGTCTACTTTTGGGTCACACCTAAGAACAGCTTCTTTACTTTTTTTTGTATTCCTAGTGTGGGAAGCCTTTATTGCTCATCGACCTGTAGTCTCAGTTCGAAATAGGTCAAGCTCTCCTGAGTGATCAGTGATAGTAAACCTTCCGAAGCATGCTGCTCTAGAGTCAGCTAAGATGTTAAAAGATCCAGCAAAGAAGTACTTAGGAACACGTTTGTAGTAAGTTGATTAGTACTAAGGTTTAAGCTGTTCTGCTTGAGGTTTAAAACCTTAAAAATTTTTTAATTTATATATTTTTAGGTTATTAAAAAAATTTTTTTGCGTTCTATTAAGTAATAAAATATGGGTTTTTAAAACTATTGAAGAGCGGGCTAAGAAAATCTGTATTTTTAAGTTACTGCTACTTTTTCTAAAATCAGTTTTAGTATAAAATATTACAGGGGCCTTGTAAGTCCCAAATTTGCCGAAGCAAAGACTGATGCGAATTTGCTATAAAAAGTTTCGCAAGCTAAAATATTTGGTTCTGGTATACTGTTAATCATGAGTTCTTTGATATACACAATGTAGGAAATTTTCGTAATGTGCTAATTTAACAGAAGAGATGAACTAATATCTGCTCCTAAAAGGCGTGTGTGTGGTAGTATAAGCATAAGTGTTGAATGATGACGCGAAAAGAATCACAACTCAAGTGGACAGCCCTGGACTCAATGAGTTAACGCTTGAAACGAACAAGAAACTATATACAATAAGCTAAAATGGGTGCCAGCAGCTGCGGTCATACCCTTTGAAGGAGGATTAATAGAGGTACAGCCTAGAGGCGGTTAGTCAGTATAAAAATGCATATGACATACGTTAAGTCATAGAGGTCAAATTCTAAGTCTTGGAGGAGGTCCTTTACTTGCATAGAGATGATTCCGCGAAATTATGGAAATAAACCTGGATTTGATACCCAATTATTCCATAACGCCAAGAATAACGGCTATTAAAGTGTTAGCTGGTTGCTGGGGTACTACGAGCAGCTGCTTAAAACTCGAAGAACTTGGCGGTTCCATAAAGCCATCCAGAGGCTCTTGGCGCTTAATCCGATGATCCGCGTGATATCTTACCTACCCTATATGGCATCGTACTGCCGTCCAAAGTATATGATGTGAGTAGACATAAATAAGCGCCACCTTAGGCGGCACACATTAATCAATGTTCTGCTCTAAGTCAAAGTCAGGTCGAAGCGTTCCTTATGGGTAAGGGGTTTGCTGAGAGACAATTTTTTAGTTATATCAAGCCCTGTAGTTGAAATACTCAAGTTTTCTAAATTTGGTGAGGGGGATTTGGGAGTAAATAGAAAGTAATTCATTTTATTGAAGAGACGTTACTATGGTGCGTGCAAATCGCCCGTCACCCTAGCCGAAAGGAGAGGTAAGTCGTAACATGGTAAGGGTAGGGGAACCTGCTCTTGTAATAAGAACAGAAAAGAACTACAAATCTACTGAATTAGCACTTTTAGTATAATTAGTACATTTGTCTTCCAAACAAAAGGTTTCCTTTACGGAAAAAGTGTACAATGATTCAAAGTACAGGAATAAAAAAATTAGGGTTTTATCACCAACGAAAAATTCCTCGGACTCCTTTTCACGTTGTGGATCCGAGCCCTTGGCCGGTTTTGATAAGAATTGGGTTGTGAGGATTGGCTACAATTTTTATTTGTTGGGTAAATAAGGTGGATTACGGTCAACTGTTTTGGGGCGTGCTTATTATGGCAATAACGGTTTATGGGTGAACTCGAGATATCGTTAATGAGTCTACTTTTCAAGGTTTTCATACAAAAAAAGTTCAGATAGGAATTTCTTTGGGTTTTATTTTATTCTTAGTTTCTGAGCTTATGCTATTTTTTTCTTTTTTTTGGGCATTTTTTCACAGTTCTATGTCCCCTTCTGTTGAGATTGGATGTTGTTGACCTCCCGTAGGAATTGAATGTCTTGACTGAAGAAAAGCCCCTCTACACAACACAGCTTTATTGGTAGCTTCATCTTGCACTGTAACATCTAGGCATAAATATCTTAAAGATGGAAATTTTACGCATGCAGTTGCATTGCTGATTATAACAGTTTTTTTATCTGGTTTTTTTGTAAAAAACCAATATGATGAGTACTCTTGGGCTTCTTTTTCAATTGCTGACGGAGTATACGGCAGAGCTTTCTTTATATTAACCGGTCTTCACGGTATGCATGTAATTGGCGGAACGTGTGGCTTGTTGTATTCTTTAGTTCGGCTTTTATTACGTCAATTCTCTACTCGTCGACATTTGGGGTACGTTTTAGCTATTTGGTACTGACATTTTGTAGATATCGTATGACTTGCTTTGTTTTTTATTATCTATATCTGAGGCTCTTAAGTTTACCAGATTAAGTATTGTGCCAGAGTTAAATGGGCTTTGTTGATGTCGAAGAATATGTGGAATTCTCCTCCAATACTTGAACTAAGGTTTAGTGAAGACAAGCTTTCGGGCTAGTGTAAGTAGCACATAAAATTTTCACTTTTACAGAGGGGTTTTCCCGCCCGAATGTCTAAGCGAAGTTTGCAGAAGTAAAGCAAATGCTTGATTTTGTAGGTGAGTATTAGAAATAATTTTCTAAAAGACGCGTATTTTTCTGTTATAAAATACCCTTGCCCGTCAAACTTAAATATCTGGTGAAATATGGGCTCTATGTTGTTTGTTACCTTAGCAATCCAGATTCTAAGGGGTATTATATTAAGTATAAACTACACCGCAGACGGAAACTTAGCGACTGAGAGGATAAGGTACATTTTACGAGATGCTAATTATGGGTGAGCTTTGCGTAGAACACATATAGCCGGAGCCTCTTTATTTTTTGCTTTAATTTATATCCACGTAGGACGTGGCGTCTACTATGGGAGGTATATAAAACTTCCACATGTTTGATATAGGGGAGTTACTCTTTACCTTTTGTCTATGGGGGTGGGATTTTTAGGGTACGTATTACCGTGAGGCGTGATGTCATACTGGGGACTAACCGTCATTACTAACATGATGACAGTGTTTCCCGGAGGTGCCCGAGCCTTAGAATGATTTCAAGGAGGATTCACCATCTCAACTTTTACGCTTAAGCGAGTATTTGTGCTGCACTTTTTACTCCCATTTGTAATCCTAGGTATGAGGGTAGCCCATGTTTTGCTTCTCCATAATAACGGGTCTAGAAATCCTTTGGGATTGGACACTACAGAGTTGGTTGTACCTTTTCACCCTTACTACACCTCAAAAGATTTGGTAGGTTTCGTATTCATGTTAGCGGGTTTAGCTGCACTAGCATTTACTTTTCCCAAAATTACTGCTGATCCCCTCCAATGACAAACTATCAATAAAATAAAAACTCCTGCAGTCATTAAACCGGAGTGATATTTTCTATATGCATATGCTATTTTGCGTTCTGTTCCGCATAAAGCAGGAGGTCTTGCTCTTATGTTCGCAGCTATTTTAGGGATTGCGCTACTGCCAACTTTGGGAAAATACGCTAAGACTCAAAGAATAGTAATATCCCCTCTTGGTGAGGCGTTATTTTTTATTTGAGTGGCAAATTTTATATTTCTAGGAATTATTGGTTCACAGGAGCCTGCAGGAGCATGAATTTTAGCTGGACAAGTGGGGACATTTGTTCATCTTTTCTGCATGCTTTCTATTCCGGCAGCAAATGCGAAGTGGGAAAAAATATTGTTCAATGGTTATGGACGATGGATCCAAATTTAATACAAAAATGAGATATTGATGTCAAATATACTTCCAAAATAGAGTCACATTCGCCGGAATACGAATTCAATGGGTATTCGGCATGTACTGTGCAGTTTTAACTTTGATTTTTATTTTCGTTATGCTTAGGGTAGTCCTATGCTTGGTTTCTCCTCACCAATTTTTATATGTTCAGACAGATCATACACTAGAGCGAATTTGAGGGTTTGTCCCGCTTTTAATTTTAACTTTTCTGTCATGGCCTTCTATAGGTCTACTATACGCTATATCTGAGTTAGAAACTCCTCTTATTACTGTAAAATGCATTGGTCATCAGTGGTACTGAGAGTATGAATATTCGGACTTTGCAGTAATTACCTACAACTCTTATATAGTCCCTGAAAAAGAGTTAAGCTTAGGAGAACCGCGGTTGTTAACTGTAGATAAATCCATGGTGCTACCTTTTTCTGTTTGGTGTCGGGTATTAACTACTTCGTTTGATGTAATTCACTCATGGACAGTTCCGGCTTTTGGGGTCAAGTCCGATGCTGTTCCTGGCCGACTTAGAGAGTCTAGAGTTAAAGTAGAAATACCCGGGGTATTTTGAGGTCAGTGCTCTGAAATTTGTGGAGCTTTACATAGATTTATGCCAATTCGAGTAGAAGTTGTTAGGTGTCGTGTATTTGAGCAGTGAATGAGAGTGCTTGAGGACGTAATAGCGTAGTTTGCAAGATAGACTAAATTTAGATTGTCGGGCTCATGCCCCGAAGGTGCGGCTTAATTGCAGCTCTTGCAGATCAGAAAGTTCCTTGTTAATAGGCTGGTGTCTTGAAAATACCATGTTGGGAGGGAAGAGCTCTCAACTTTCTTAAAATGATAAGCTTAGCTTTTTTTACTAGAGTAACAGTAGTTTTGTTTATGGTCTGATCTTGGGCTATTTACAGAAGGGCCTCATTTAGAATGCCGGATATTGAATCCGATCTGACAACTTTATAGTGTTGATAAGTGGAAAAGTAGTCTAAAGAAGGACGTCGGTTTCATAATTCGAAAGTGGTAAATGACCCTTTTCTATAGTTTGAAAGGGGGATAAGTGGCCTTACACTGCGACTTCTAATCGCAATTGGCGCAATTCGATTTTGTGCTCCTTCTTAGCTATGTTGGCAGAGAAGTGCGTTAAATTTAAGCTTTAAAAAATGCGGAAATTGCCGCACATGGCTATGACTGAGGCTAGTTAAAATAATAATAAGTGCTTTGGGAGCACTAGTTCCTGTGTGGGCTTTAGATTACTGTAAAGAGTGTTTTCTAATAAAAAACTTTTAGTGGGCAAAGTATAGGAAAATTAGAAATGCCTAAATACTTATTATCAGGTCTGATAAGACACTAATAATTGAGAAAAAGCTTTAGTTTAGTTAGTACCTTTTGTATAATGGCCTCTCGAGGGGTTTTACCTTAGCGGTTTTTCCTGAATTAAAAGGATTTTTTAGGGGTTACAAGGTTAACGATGTAAGGTATCTTATAATCCCCTAAAAGATGTGATATGCAATATCGGATTTTAGTGTAGCCGGTTACGGAAAAAATGCTTTTAGGTGCAGCTTTAAAACTTATTTACACGTACACTAAAGTACGTAAGGTTAAGGTTTTAAGAGTGACTAGCTTGGCTAAAGGTCGTGCTTAATGGTCTTCTGAGTCTTACACGCCTTAAATAGAGAAATTGGATTTAAAATGTCCGTTTTGATAAGAGTATTTAACAACTTGTCTTTTAGGTGCGGGTATAATTTATTTATTAAGCAGAGGTATTATAACATTTCGTAATTTCTTAAAATTAGGGTAGGTAACATTTTATGCTAGGATCAGTAGTGTTTATAGTAACTTTAGCCCCATTCAGCATTTTAGGGGCTTAAAAGTACCGGAAAATAGTATAAGTTATTACCAGGTGCTTACAACACTTAAATAGAAAGGTTTTTCTTTTTCCGACCAAAATTTAACGAAACTCGACAACAAGCATTGGCAAGAAGTGATTATTTACATTCGGTTTCGGCCCGATTCTTGGCTAAAATTAGCCCTTGCTATATTAAATTTTATAGTGGGGCAGTTTGTGTGCCATGGTGTATGAGCACGAAAGTTTTTGGTACTTTAAGAGCTTGTTATCTCAAGCTGGCGCATAAAGATGCTTTTAAGAATGGTAATTATTGTCATGGTCTTGTCTGTTATTCCTATTGTTTTTTCATGCTGATTCTCTGGGCTACCTAAAGAGGGGTATGATTGAGATAAATCTTCTCCGTATGAATGCGGGTTTATCTCCGTCAAAAACCCGGGTGACTTTTCTTCCCGATTTTTTCATCTGGTAATTTTGTTTTTGGTTTGGGATGTAGAGATTGTTTTACTGGTGCCCTGTTTTCAGGACCTGTTCGGGTGGTCTCCTGAAGGATCTGGTGCGGTTTTATTCGTACTTATTTTGGTTTACGGGCTGTATTATGAAATAATGGAGGGCACTATTAAGTGAACCTTACACGAAAACTAGGTTTAGGGGTCGTAGCTTAAGTTAGAGCTTCGAGCTTTTAACTCGAGTGTGGGTATATCTCCGACTTCAGTGGAAATTAAGAATAAACAGGCTAGGTTAGTATGATTATGAGTACGTCGAATTTAGGCTTCGAAAGAAGGTGTATCGCACCTGCTTGGTTGGGTAAGTAGCCTAAGCTAAGGTATGACATTGAAGCTGTTAGGATGGCTTAAATTAAGCCCTAACCCATGACACCGCAGTTCGGTACTTTAATACAAAAGACGAAATTTGCATTTTCGCAATGAGTTTACTCTCTCGAACTTTGTGAAAGTTTCATACTACTTATATTTAACGCTAACAACTGTGTTTGTATATTTAGGGGTTTTGCTGAGGGTAGCTTACTTTACTTTAATAGAGCGAAAAAGTTTAAGATCCTTTGGGATTCGGCTTGGTCCAGATAAAACAAGGTTTTTAGGATTCGCTCAACCTATTACAGACGGGGTTAAACTTTTTATAAAAGAGTTTGTGGTTCCAGCTAACTCAGCTAGAGTTATTTTTTTGGTAATTCCCTCTATTTCTTTAATGTTGTGTCTCTTGGGATGGCAGATTTTTCCATCTTTTGCTTTATCTAGGTGGTCTTCTAATGACATCTTGTTTTTTTTAGTTGTAAGAAGGTTAAATGCCCACATTGCTATTATAAGTGGGTGATCTTCTAATTCAAAATATGCTGGAATTGGGGGAGTACGGGGGTTTGCTCAGGTTATTTCTTACGAGATCTGTTTGAGAATTTCCTTAATTGTGGTCGTAATTTTAAGGGGAAGAATAAGGTTTTTTTCTATTGCTGAGTCTGGGTGGTCTATTTGGTGGAGGTTTTTTTGTCTTCCGGTGGTGCTGTTATGGTTGACTGTTTGTTTAGCCGAGGCAAATCGGGCACCATTTGATTTAGTAGAAGCAGAGTCTGAGTTGGTTTCTGGGTTTAATACTGAGTACTCTGCTGGGGGTTTTGCTCTTTTGTTTATTGCGGAATACGGAATAATTTTACTACTGTGCTCTGTTACTGTTTTTAGCTTTTTTCAAAATCCTAATATGCTAAATGTGGCCGGCTTATGTTGGGCATTTTTTAAGGTGATAATACTTGTATTTTTCTTTATCTGGTCTCGTGCAGGTCTTCCTCGGTTACGGTATGACTTTTTAATAATAGCATGTTGAGCTAGTCTTTTACCCTTTATTTTAGGGGTTTACTGTTTAGTTTTTTTTGTTTCTAAAGTTTAAAGTGAGTTCGTCGTTTATTTTGTATAGGGTTACAGTGTGTGTCTTGGTGGCAGCTATGTTGAAGCATTTTTCAAACTTTCTCAGGTATTTAATTTTGGTTGAGGGGGCATGTGTTGGGCTTGGGGCAATAATGATGTATGCTGAGGGCTATGTCCCGGCATACGGCTTGTTTATATTTTTAGTGCTAGTAGCATGTGAAACTTCTCTAGCGTTGGGCTTAATGGTGGGAATTATGCGAAACCCCGAGTCTGGGGTTTATTCTTTATATTCTTACGGGGAGTAATAAGCATAGAGAGCGATTAGTATAAGTGAGTACCTTGGCTTGTCATGCCAAAAGTGCGTCAATCTGTGGCGTATCGCTCTGAGGATAAAACTTAAATAAAAACTTCTAAGCGAGTTTGAGTTTTAAAAGGTTTTTTTTTAAAAAAAATAAACTTTTTAATTTTTTTTTTTTGTGATTTGTATAGTAAAGAGAGGAAAAGAATAACACAATATAGGGGAAAGATAATAGTATTGTAGGATAGGATAACATAAGTAAATCATAATAGTAGTAGTGTAGTAAAGAGTGAGATAGCTATAAGTAAGTAAGAATGAGTTTCGAGGGGGTCTAGTTTAAATAATACCTCCATATCCTGTAAGGATAATAAGCTTAATTAAGGTATCTAATACTCCCATGCCTTAATAAATTTGAGCGGGGAAAATGGGGTTCTAAATTAAAGGTTAAGCATAAATGTATTGAAAGAAATCTACGAAAAACTATGGCAAAAGGAACTCGGCAAATATTTGGCCTCGCCTGTTTAACAAAAACATCACTAGGAGAAGCTTACTCTTAGCAGTGCCTGCCCAGTGCAAAATTGTAAACGGCCGCCCTAGCGTGAGGGTGCCAAGGTAGCGAAATTCCTTGCCTTTTAATTGTAGGCCTGCATGAATGGATTGACGAGGGTCAAGCTGTCTCTTGCCTTGAATAACGAAATGGACTAAACAGGGAACTACTCTTAGCAGTGCCTGCCCAGTGCAAATTGTAAACGGCCGCCCTAGCGTGAGGGTGCCAAGGTAGCGAAATTCCTTGCCTTTTAATTGTAGGCCTGCATGAATGGATTGACGAGGGTCAAGCTGTCTCTTGCCTTGAATAACGAAATTGGACTAAAGGTGAAGATACCTTTATAGAAAAGTTAGACAAGAAGACCCCGTGCAGCTTTAAAAAATTTACTTATTAAGAGTTGTAAGATTTTTAGGTGGGGCGCCTAGGAAGTAAAATTTAACCTTCTTATTTGTTAAGAAAGACTCTCTAGTGTAGACCCGGCAAGTCCGATCATGGGAGAAGTTACGCCGGGGATAACAGGCTTATCCATTAGTAGAGCTCGTATTGGCTAATGGGATTGGCACCTCGATGTTGAATTAAGGATGATAGCTCTAAGGCGTAGAGGCTTTAGAAGTGGGTCTGTTCGACCTTTAAAACCTTACGTGATTTGAGTTCAGACCGGCGTAAGCCAGGTCGGTTTCTATCTTCTTTTTGAATTTTCTTTTGGCTTGTACGAAAGGACTGCTGAAAGAAGAACATTCTTAGATATTAGAACTAAAGTTTTAAATTAATATTAAAGTATTTCCTTGGCGTAATGTCTTAGCTTAAATCTAAGTCTAGCCGAGCTGTGGTTTTATTAAATTCGTGAATATTGATGGTGTTTAGGGCCTTTTTTAGGCTACTTGCTGCGGTTATGGCCAATTGCGACTTAAGTTTTTGATTTTGTTGAGAATTAGGTTACGTTTCCATAATTTCAGTAAGTTTGGATATTTGTCTAGATTGAATTGCTGCTTTGTTTATAAGAGTAATCACAATAATTTCTGGGTGTGTAGGATTTTTTATAAGGGTCTATATAGGCTCAGAAGATACAGAGAAACAGTTTAATTTGACTCTGTACTCTTTCGTCTCATCAATGCTTGTTTTAGTGGTGGCTAGATCAATGCCGGTAGTATTGCTAGGGTGGGACTGATTAGGGGTGACTTCCTTTTTGTTAGTGATGTATTATGAAGGGAAAAAGTCTTTTGATGCAGCAATAATCACTGCCTTAACTAACCGTGTTGGAGATGCTTTACTAATTTGCAGAGCAGCCGGTATGTGTATAGCATCTGACTTAAGTTTAGATATAAAGCCCTATTGCTGAAGGTTTATTTTTATTGTGGGTTGTATTACAAAAAGGGCTCAAGTGCCTTTTAGAAGGTGGCTTCCTGCTGCAATAATGGCCCCGACTCCGGTTTCTTCTTTGGTTCATTCTTCTACCCTAGTAACGGCTGGAATTTACCTGTTAATTCGATCTTCGACTTTTTGGTTAAGTTCTAATGCAGCTTGTAGGTTATTAATGGGGGTTGGCATCATCACAACTACCATTGCAGGGGTAAGGGCAGTTATGGAAAGAGATGTAAAAAAAGTTGTTGCATTGTCAACGCTAAGGCAGCTCGGAATCATAGCTTTTAGCTTAGGTTTGGGGGAAGTTGAGCTGGCTTTTATGCACCTAGTGTGCCATGCATTTTTTAAAGCTGGGATGTTTTTAAGAGTTGGTTCAATAATCAGCCACAATGCGGGTAACCAGTTTTTTAGAAGATTTGGTATAAGTGTTGCAAGTCTATCTCCTTCAGCTGTTTTTGGGTTATTTATGGGAAGGGTCTCTTTAATGGGAATTCCCGGAACCGCTGGGTATGCTTCTAAAGAGTCAATTGTTGCGTCTGGCTACTCAACAAATTCTTGGTTCATAGTGGGTTTATTGTATTTAGGTATTGGGTTAACTGCTACTTATTCAGTCCGTGTTCTTGTTGGGGTTACCAGACTAGCTAAACATGGAATTCGAGACTTCTTAGGATCCCGAGAGACTTTGATACTCTCTGCTCCCGGGGTATTTTTGGTATTCATAGGGCTGATTGGAGGAGAATTCGTGCTTTTGAGGTCTTCTGGTGGGTTTTTCTTTGAGGCGCTCTCTTCTAGCGAAGCCTGATTTTATCCTTATTTACTGGTAATAACTGGGGTGTTTGTCGGGACAGTATTGCAGTTGATTTTGACAAAATTTTATGAACTTCGGTTTAAATGAATTTATGGTATAATTTACCTAGATTTAAGCTCACGTTCTCTTGTAAGTGATAAAGGCAGAGTTAGGTTCTCTGGGGTGTCTGGGGACGGAGAAAACGTGGCTGAGGTCTCTATTCCAGTTAGAGCTTTAGAGATAGGCTTAGGATATCTTTCCAATTTCCATAATGTAATTCAGCGAGCATCCGTAACCTCCGGGGTTGGGGCTAGCTTAGGTCTTGGTAGTGCGTATGTAGTGTTCTAAGCTTGTGTGAAAATTATTGTTTTTGTTGCTTTGGGTATACTTGTACTAGGAACTTTATATGCCTCTACTCTATTTTTTTTTGGGGTATTTTTAAGGTTGGCAATTCTTGTAGAAGTCGGAGAAAATTGTAGAGATTTTTTATCTCTATTGTCTTTTATGGTATATGTGAGCGGGATTACTGCTGTAATCGGCTATTTTGTAACTTTCTTTCCTAAAAAATTTGAGGGTCGAGATCAAAGATACTGTCTTATGAGGGTTTCTTATCTTATTGGATTAAGTGCTTATATTGCTTGAACCATGTCTTCGTACAGATATTCTGGTCCTGATCTATTTAATCCGTGATATTCTAGTGGGATACTAAGAGCTCATGGGCAAGTAATTAGGTTTTTAGCACCAGTTTTATTGGTTGTCATGGTAGCAGTAGTTGTAATATCCAAGCCAGAGCGGAATACTCTTCGTCGTTGAAAGCATAGAAAGCCGTACAGAGCCAAAAGGGGGTAAAGATGCTTTGGGTGGATAAACTAGCTTAAATAGTTTATAAAAACATCAACTTGTGGCGTTGAGGATACTGCGTTAGTGGTTTTAAGTTAGTGGGGTTATTATATTTGATTTTAGGTTCTTCTTTAATGGTGTTGTTTTTAAATAAAAAAGACCAGCTAATGGCTGTTGTGAATTTGATAGCTTTCTGGTCAATATATAGAATTTCAATATGGTCCGGTTCTGGAATTTCTTGAGAGTCTTATGGGGAGTATCTAATTAATGATATCTTTAGAGCCAGAATGGTAACACTCACATTTTGGGTGTGTGGTGTAAGGATTTTAGCCAGCGGATCTATAGGAACATTGCGAGGGGATTACATAAAATTTGTCTGGCTAATACTCCTACTTTGTGTTTTATTAGTGGGCTGCTTCTTAGTGAATATGATGTCTATTTTTTACGTGTTATTTGAAAGAACACTAATCCCGATAGTGGCAATCATTGCTATTTGGGGGCAACAACCTGAGCGTATTCCGGCAATTCGTTATATAGGCGCTTATACAGTCGGGGGTTCTCTTCCTTTGCTTTTTGTGGTTGTTTTTATGGAGTGTAAGTTGGGGAGGAGATTTCTCTGATTTACAACCCCGAAATTACACATCGATTGGTGATTTTGAGTTATGTGTTTTTCTGGGTTCTTGGTGAAATTTCCTGCTTATCCTTTTCACACTTGACTTCCTAAAGCCCACGTGCAGGCCCCTGTAGGAGGTTCAGTAGTGTTGGCTGGGATTCTTCTTAAGTTAGGAGGTTACGGGATTCTCCGAATAATGTCTGTATTTTCCTACAGATTAGAGAAATTCGGGTTACTAGTAATTTCATTTTCTCTGACGGGTAGAATTTATGCAGCTTTAATGTGTTCGCGACAGAGAGATGTAAAGAAAATAATTGCTTACTCTTCAGTTTCTCATATAGCATTTTGCATTATCGGGTTATTTAGTTGTCTAGAGGTCGGTTTAATCTCCGCTTTTATTATGCTCATAGGCCATGGATTTATCTCCTCAGGACTTTTTGCTTTGTGTGGTATAAGAAGAGAGCTAACGCATACTCGAAACTTAAAAATAATAAGAGGTGCTTGTCGTACCACCCCTATCTTGACTTTTATGTGGCTTGTTTTTATCATAATAAACTTAGGAGTACCCCCTTGCCCTACTATTATTAGTGAAGTTTTAGCCGTAGTGAGAGTAATCTCTGTGGGCCCATGAAGGTTTTTGTTTTTAGTTGTTTACTTTTTTGCAAGAGGGGTATACAGGTTTGCTTTATACTGCCAGTTGGCTCACGGTCCAGTTCCGGAAGATGATATTGTTATGTTTGAAGAAGTCACTCCACGGGATATGCTTTCCGTCTTATTTTTGTTTTACCCTTTAGTGGAGTTGTTATTTAAGTGAGATTTGTGAAGAAGTTTTTAAGGGTTTTGCAAGTCTAACTGTGTTTTATGGAATTTTATGTCTTATCTAACGTTGTGTAGTATATCTAGTATAAAAGATTGTAACTCTTTAGGAACTGCTTCAGTCGCAATGAGATGAGAATTCAGTTTTTGGGGCTAGTTACATTTTTTGTCTTGTTTTCTTTCTGTTATATAAGGTACTTTATCTGCTCCCCTGCTGGGATGTTTAGGTCAATAAGAATATGGGGTGTTTACAAAAAAATTTATGTTAGAAGCATACACAGAAAAAAAGAGCGTTTTAGGGCTCTCGGGAGAGGAGTTAGAGAAGGGTTAAGGTGAATTTTTGATTTCACAATTACTCTGGTGTTAATCGGTATTTTACCCTGAGGTTTTCCTGGATTGTCTTCATGAGAGGTAGTGGCAGGTTTAATGCCCAGGCTTTTTTATTCCGTAAACATCTTACAAACAGACGTTGATATCTTTAGAAAATCTCTTAAGTTTAAGCAGTCTGTTATAAAATCGTTTGCTTATTTTCCCCTGTTGGTTTTGAGGGTTGTTATTCGTCCAGTAACCCTTACAGTTCGAATGTTAGCAAATGCATTAGTGGGAGCTGTTGTCTGCCACTCTCTGGCTAAGATGGTAGCTTATGGTGTGGCTTATTCAAAATTTTTGTCTCCTAAGACAATGCTGTGGTTTGGTGTTATTTTAATTTGGGAACTAGTGGTTATATTAGTTCAAAGGTCTTTATTTTTAGGTCTATCGAAAATTTATTTTCGCCCAACTCCTGTTAAATTTAAGGTGGTAGTTAAATAGTTTCTAGAAGGGGTAGCTTAAATGTAAAAGCATTTGACTGTTAATCAAAAGTTCCTATATCAGGCTCTTTCTAAGGTTTATAAGCTTAGAAAGGCAGGGTAGTTTAATATAGAACAGTAAATTGCAAATTTGAAAGTACATGCATTGTTGTTTCTGTCTTAGTTTTCGGGCTGTAAGTTAAGTAAACTACCAGACTTCAAATCTGAACATATCCTTTAAGGTGGGTCAGCCTGATATAAACACGTTAATTTTTAGGGCTTAGTTTTAGCTTATTTACAGGGGTAAAATTAGTCAAAGGGGAAAAAATTAAGTTAAGGCGTTAAGCTTGCTAAAGTGTTTTAAATGTATTATTCATTAGCTGGCATAATTTTTATGTTATTGGGACTCTACTTTGCACTAGTCGTAACTTTAGCGACAAGAGTATTTTGAGTTTGGGTCGCGATGGACTTAAGCACTATTTTTTTAGTCCCATTCTTTTGTTGTGGGATATCTTTAACTGGGTTGTACAAATGATATAAAGGTTCTGCTACATATTTTGTGGTTCAGTTTATGGGCAGCGCAAGAATTCTTTATTCTGGTCTTATGCTGTGAGAGTTTTCCTTTGAAGCTATGGGGCTAACATTTCTAATAACGGGATTTATTTTGAAGTTAGGTCTTTTCCCACTCCACTTTTGGGTCCCTCGGGCATTTATAAATTTTCACTATCCCGGAATTTACTTAAGTGGAGTAGCACAAAAAGTTCTACTTATTCCAGCTATTCCCTTCCTTGGAACTGTTAGTTACTTAAATGACTTATTAAGCTTAAGAGCAATTGCTAGAGTTTTGTACGGGCCAGTAGCAATGTTTAATTGCACCAATATCAAAACCTTCTTAGCCTACTCCTCTGTCAACAATACTGGTTTATTAGTAATTTGTATGGGTATGAGTAAAGACTTGTTTGTGTTTTATGCTATTTGTTATTCAGTGAGAATATTATTTTTAGTATTGATTTTAAGGGTTTGTATATCAGATACTATTTTACAAATGGGGCGCACCTTACCGGACATCTATCTCCCAGGTTTTATGGCTATAAGGTTAAGTTTTGCTGGGTTTCCTCCTCTTACTGACTTTTGTGCTAAGTTTGTGGTGGTGTCTAGTTTTGTTGAGAGCAACATGTGATTTTATGTCGCAGTAATTTTAATTAGAAGGGTAGTAAACTTGTTAGCTTGGGTTTGAGTTCATGTTGTAGTTATTGGAATAATGCGTCATGTGGATGATAGAGAGCCATCCGTTGAAGACCTCCTTGTCAACTTAGGAAGTTTTTTATGAAATGTTGGTGGAGGAGGTGTTTTTATAATGTTTTACTAGCATTGAGTAGTTTCTAAGTAAAATGTGCCATTAGTAATTTATTAGAAAAAT